>NC_092229.1:41207231-41487231 GCF_036320965.1 Panulirus ornatus
AGTCATCAAGGGATCCAGTACATCTAGTCATCAAGGGATCCAGTACATCTAGTCATCAAGGGATCCAGTACATCTAGTCATCAAGGGATCCAGTACATCTAGTCATCAAGGGATCCAGTACATCTAGTCATCAAGGGATCCAGTACATCTAGTTATCAAGGGATCCAGTACATCTAGTCATCAAGGGATCCAGTACATCTAGTCATCAAGGGATCCAGTACATCTAGTCATCAAGGGATCCAGTACATCTAGTCATCAAGGGATCCAGTACATCTAGTCATCAAGGGATCCAGTACATCTAGTCATCAAGGGATCCAGTACATCTAGTCATCAAGGGATCCAGTACATCTAGTCATCAAGGGATCCAGTACATCTAGTCATCAAGGGATCCAGTACATCTAGTCATCAAGGGATCCAGTACATCTAGTCATCAAGGGATCCAGTACATCTAGTCATCAAGGGATCCAGTACATCTAGTCATCAAGGGATCCAGTACATCTAGTCATCAAGGGATCCAGTACATCTAGTCATCAAGGGATCCAGTACATCTAGTCATCAAGGGATCCAGTACATCTAGTCATCAAGGGATCCAGTACATCTAGTCATCAAGGGATCCAGTACATCTAGTCATCAAGGGATCCAGTACATCTAGTCATCAAGGGATCCAGTACATCTAGTCATCAAGGGATCCAGTACATCTAGTCATCAAGGGATCCAGTACATCTAGTCATCAAGGGATCCAGTACATCTAGTCATCAAGGGATCCAGTACATCTAGTCATCAAGGGATCCAGTACATCTAGTCATCAAGGGATCCAGTACATCTAGTCATCAAGGGATCCAGTACATCTAGTCATCAAGGGATCCAGTACATCTAGTCATCAAGGGATCCAGTACATCTAGTCATCAAGGGATCCAGTACATCTAGTCATCAAGGGATCCAGTACATCTAGTCATCAAGGGATCCAGTACATCTAGTCATCAAGGGATCCAGTACATCTAGTCATCAAGGGATCCAGTACATCTAGTCATCAAGGGATCCAGTACATCTAGTCATCAAGGGATCCAGTACATCTAGTCATCAAGGGATCCAGTACATCTAGTCATCAAGGGATCCAGTACATCTAGTCATCAAGGGATCCAGTACATCTAGTCATCAAGGGATCCAGTACATCTAGTCATCAAGGGATCCAGTACATCTAGTCATCAAGGGATCCAGTACATCTAGTTATCAAGGGATCCAGTACATCTAGTCATCAAGGGATCCAGTACATCTAGTCATCAAGGGATCCAGTACATCTAGTCATCAAGGGATCCAGTACATCTAGTCATCAAGGGATCCAGTACATCTAGTCATCAAGGGATCCAGTACATCTAGTCATCAAGGGATCCAGTACATCTAGTCATCAAGGGATCCAGTACATCTAGTCATCAAGGGATCCAGTACATCTAGTCATCAAGGGATCCAGTACATCTAGTCATCAAGGGATCCAGTACATCTAGTCATCAAGGGATCCAGTACATCTAGTCATCAAGGGATCCAGTACATCTAGTCATCAAGGGATCCAGTACATCTAGTCATCAAGGGATCCAGTACATCTAGTTATCAAGGGATCCAGTACATCTAGTCATCAAGGGATCCAGTACATCTAGTCATCAAGGGATCCAGTACATCTAGTCATCAAGGGATCCAGTACATCTAGTCATCAAGGGATCCAGTACATCTAGTTATCAAGGGATCCAGTACATCTAGTTATCAAGGGATCCAGTACATCTAGTCATCAAGGGATCCAGTACATCTAGTCATCAAGGGATCCAGTACATCTAGTTATCAAGGATCCAGTACATCTAGTTATCAAGGGATCCAGTACATCTAGTCATCAAGGGATCCAGTACATCTAGTTATCAAGGGATCCAGTACATCTAGTTATCAAGGGATCCAGTACATCTAGTCATCAAGGGATCCAGTACATCTAGTCATCAAGGGATCCAGTACATCTAGTCATCAAGGGATCCAGTACATCTAGTTATCAAGGGATCCAGTACATCTAGTCATCAAGGGATCCAGTACATCTAGTCATCAAGGGATCCAGTACATCTAGTCATCAAGGGATCCAGTACATCTAGTCATCAAGGGATCCAGTACATCTAGTTATCAAGGGATCCAGTACATCTAGTCATCAAGGGATCCAGTACATCTAGTCATCAAGGGATCCAGTACATCTAGTCATCAAGGGATCCAGTACATCTAGTTATCAAGGGATCCATTACATCTAGTCATCAAGGGATCCAGTACATCTAGTCATCAAGGGATCCAGTACATCTAGTCATCAAGGGATCCAGTACATCTAGTTATCAAGGGATCCAGTACATCTAGTCATCAAGGGATCCAGTACATCTAGTCATCAAGGGATCCAGTACATCTAGTCATCAAGGGATCCAGTACATCTAGTCATCAAGGGATCCAGTACATCTAGTCATCAAGGGATCCAGTACATCTAGTATACAAAGATTTATAATGTTTAATCTTAGGAAGTTATGAGAATCTTGTGTCGACTTAGAGTAGAGGGTTTACCTTATGTCGTGTCACATACATATCATGTGTAGTGATACTGGTATATCAACTTGTGGGGAGTCCATGTAATGTGGTAGGGCAGTACACATGGCACAGGTGGGAGGCTCCATCACCCTAGTGTCCTTGGTAACTAGTGCACGGGTCACGTGATCCCGTCTGCTGGTGAGACAAACCGCTCCTGTCTGGTGCGAGGCACGGATACAGTGCCAGAGATGAGAGATCCCAGTACCATCCCAGCGACCCACACAGGGAAGCTTTCCTCGGATTTTCGCAGCTCCATCAAAACAAAATCATTCCACGTGTGACCAGCGCACGGGAACAGCAGACCAGCAGCGGCCGGGGATATTGCAGATGAATTTCTCAAAAGAGAAGAAGACAATGACCGGACAGTCAGGCTATTCAACGTTGCACTGACCCACTGGAAGGCGTCTGAGGACTGGCAAAATGCCTGCATAATGCCCTTGTATACAGGCAAGGGGGAGAAAAGTGAATGTTCAAATTACAGATGTACATGTGGTAATGTGTACGGTGAGTGGAGACTGACAGGATGGTAGCATACACGGAACATCGGACTCGCAAGAACACTCTGGCTGCAAGAGAGGGTGTCTGGATCAGGTGTTTCCTTCTTTTAAAGAATGTGTGTGAGAAATACTGAGAGAAATAAAGTGAAGTGTATGTGGCATTTATAGATTTAATTGAGAACTGACTATACATCTGAGGGAAATGGAAAGTCACCAAATGCAGTAAGGAGTTGTTACCAGAATAATAAGGTATATCTGCGTAAAGGAAGGGAGGAGGGTAAGTGGTTTTCATTGAAGGTGGGTCTGCATCAAGGATTTATGATGTCATCGAGGTCTTTAAATCTCAGGACGATGAATGCAAGGGATTCAGAGCAAGCAGATGGTCTGCGGTATACTGGGGGTGGTGGGCGCAAGTGGGACTTGGTTGTGGATGGTGGGCTCTGGTTTCACTGCATTATACAAGACAGCAAGAGAGTGGACGTGAGGAATGAGGCCGTTGTCCGTGTGTTCCTGACGTTGCCTCGCTAATGGGGGAGACGTTAAGTGAAAAAATAAGTGATAGAGGAGGAACTGGGTGCAGGTAAACATGAGCCACCACAGACCCCGGCTGCCATGTACTTGGTGGCCGTATGTATGTCTACTGTGCCTGCTACACCAAGCACATATTACACCATCTACGATATTTTACAAATCCATATGACTTAAAACCTATGACAAGACTTCTGAAATCCACAAAACATAGAAACCACAAGAACATTTTACATTTCATAAAAGTCATAAACTACAGAACGTTTTCTAAACCACAAGCCGCTTGTTAACTATATATGGAGTTACCACAAGCCGCTTGTTAACTATATATGGAGTTACCACAAGCCGCTTGTTAACTATATATGGAGTTACCACAAGCCGCTTGTTAACTATATATGGAGTTACCACAAGCCGCTTGTTAACTATATATGGAGTTAACATATATAGTTAGCACAAAAGACATTTCATAAGCAACAAAATGAGTCTTGTCAAACATAAGACGTATCATAATATGTTCCTTAACCATACACAGCTCTACGCTCTGTAAACCACACAAGGCAGTTAATAAGCCGCAAGTACGTTTCAAAAAACCACTAAACGTCATAACTACAAGTTTCATTAACCACAACAGATGGTTTACAAGCAATAAACGTTCCATAAACCACAAACGACAATTCAGAGACCATAAAAGACGTTTCATAACACACTAGATTTTTACAGCCAGAAAAGACATTTCATAAACCACATAAGACGTTTGATAAACCACTGAGGACATTATAAAACCCACAAAGAACGTTTCATAAACTACTACAGACGTTTTATAAACAAAACATATAAAACGTTATCTCATAAACCACGAAGAACACTGGAACAACACCTGAAGATGTTGTGTAATACACACACGGCACATTACAAACTACATAACTTTATAAACCACATATCATACATGATAAGAAACCACATAACACTTACCAAACCTCGTCCAACTCTCGCTGGGGTCAGACATGTTTCAGCGCTGGTCTCATGCCTCCAAGCGGTCAACTTTCGAACTGAACAAACATCCCCCCCCCCCCCATACTTGTGCTAGACTGGATCCATGATCTTCACACCAGACTGTGAACTTCCAAAGCATTTAGTTGTGAAAGTGAAATTTATCAGACTTCACCAGTGAACCAGCGACAAGAAGAAAATCTTCTTGGGTACTGGTCAGAGGTGTGATTGCTAAATGTAAACACAAATTACACAGACAGATCCCAGCACGGTCCTCACCATGTCACCGTGACCTCCTCCAACCCCACCCTCCACAGACCACGTCCGACACCACAATCACTTTGTACCAACCAGTGTTCGTACAGACACCACAATCACTTTGTACCAACCAGTGTTCGTACAGACACTACAATCACCTTGTACCAACCAGTGTTCGTACAGACACTACTATCACCTTGTACCAACCAGTGTTCGTACAGACACCACAATCACTTTGTACCAACCAGTGTTCGTACAGACACCACAATCACTTTGTACCAACCAGTGTTCGTACAGACACTACAATCACCTTGTACCAACCAGTGTTCGTACAGACACCACAATCACTTTGTACCAACCAGTGTTCGTACAGACACTACAATCACCTTGTACCAACCAGTGTTCGTACAGACACCACAATCACTTTGTACCAACCAGTGTTCGTACAGACACTACAATCACTTTGTACCAACCAGTGTTCGTACAGACACCACAATCACTTTGTACCAACCAGTGTTCGTACAGACACCACAATCACTTTGTACCAACCAGTGTTCGTACAGACACCACAATCACCTTGTACCAACCAGTGTTCGTACAGACACCACAATCACCTTGTACCAACCAGTGTTCGTACAGACACCACAATCACCTTGTACCAACCAGTGTTCGTACAGACACCACAATCACTTTGTACCAACCAGTGTTCGTACAGACACTACAATCACCTTGTACCAACCAGTGTTCGTACAGACACTACTATCACCTTGTACCAACCAGTGTTCGTACAGACACCACAATCACTTTGTACCAACCAGTGTTCGTACAGACACTACAATCACCTTGTATCAACCAGTGTTCGTACAGACACCACAATCACTTTGTACCAACCAGTGTTCGTACAGACACTACAATCACTTTGTACCAACCAGTGTTCGTACAGACACCACAATCACTTTGTACCAACCAGTGTTCGTACAGACACCACAATCACTTTGTACCAACCAGTGTTCGTACAGACACCACAATCACCTTGTACCAACCAGTGTTCGTACAGACACCACAATCACCTTGTACCAACCAGTGTTCGTACAGACACCACAATCACCTTGTACCAACCAGTGTTCGTACAGACACCACAATCACCTTGTACCAACCAGTGCTTGTACAGACAGACATAAGAACAGCCCTATACCTACTATGGTCAATGTCATGAACACTTCATGAACAAGTGCACAACAAAGCGAGTAACAACGCAGTTTTCCCGAAGTCAACCATTGTAGTAGTGTAAGTGTAATGTCAACCATACATTACTGCAATTCAACCATCATCACTTAATGTTCAACTAACTACTATCAACACGGTATAATGAGTAGACCACAGAACCTGCTCCGTGACACTTGCTGTGCTGTGTACATGTATCTCATTTATAAATGCTAATCCACATCGTGGAAGTATCCAGCCCACCTTGATCTTAAGCTCTCTTGTGATTAAGTAATTAGTTACTATCGTGACCCCCAGTTCTGTAATTCCCAATTGTATATTCTCAGCAAAAGGATCCCTGAATTCAATAAACCGTTCTTTATTCATTTATTCATTTATGTATATGACGAATCACTTCACAATTCACAAGAGACTGACCGTACACAACTTAGCACAAATACACGCAAGTCAAAACCCAGACAAAACTCTAAAGACAGATACGAAACGTTCACATCACAGTCAATACAAACTGCTAATTTCCATAAGCCACCAATGGCGTAACAAAACCCACCTATCAAATTCGATTAACCACATCCAGTTTGTTTATCATCTTTCCCGTGTGACAGTTGGCCACTCTTGGGTTAGCCGTTGTCATGTCTGTTTCTTTCCCTACACCTCGAAATTTTGGACCTCTCTACTTCCCCCAGCATGTCGCTACTGACATATGTATCACCACAAACTTTATAAAAGGAAGCTTATACACTTTCTCACATATCCTTCAATCCTCTCTCCTCTCATCTCCTTTCCTTACTTCTCTCTCGATTCCTTTTCCTCTCCTTTCCTTCCTTCTTTACCAATTCCTTTTCCCACTGGAGTCAATGGCCGGACTCTAAGAACACCTGGATCCGTGACCGGAACCTCCAACATCAAGAGAAAAGGAAACACCAAGTTATGGCGATGACGTCACGTATGACATCTGTTACCATACCATACGAGGCAACTTGAGGTAAACTCATCTATCCATATTCATCAAGTAAAATATCACAAAACCAAATAAATAAAATAATTCCTATTCGAAGATATTAGTTAAGGAACGATTATCTCATGTGGCACCATCCATACCGATCTATTCATCGGGTTATCGGCATGCCGGTGCTGTCCAACACCGTCCATACCGATCTATTCATCGGGTTATCGGGATGCTGGTGCTGTCCGGGCGTGGCATCGTCCATACCGATCTATATATCGGGTTATCGGCTCTTGTCCCAGTGTTCATGGTGATGTAAGGGGCCAGCTGGCCTCGTTAACATATGACCACGTAACCTCACACACGTGAACACACTGGCCTATGTAAGCGATGACCCCCCCCCCCCTCCAGTCATGTGTTAATTATGTAACCTCTGTACCACAGTGGCTTCGCTATGCAACAAGGAGCCTTCTCATGTGTTAACCATGTCATATAGCGACTCAACTGTACCACTGGTGACCCCATGACACGTTAACTATGTCTCCCACGTACCATAATGACTCAAGCTATGCAACAACGAACCCCAGCACGTGTTACCATGCAACCTCTGTACCACAGATTAACCTACGTACCAGAATCTGATGGTCTGAGCTATGTAATATCTGTAGCACGTAGAAATTGGGTTCCCCTTGATGGAGTAAGACAAGAGAGAAAAACTAAAGATGATATCAATCAAGCCGCTAATTCCTTCACGAATATGAATACGGTTCTGTTCTATCTTCACCCAACGAAAGAGGCGATATTGCAGAATTAGAAAGTGTTCTGGGGATCCTTCACAGCCCATATCAATGTGGCAGACCTAAATTACGTGGAACAACTGAAATCTGAGGCTATATTCCCTAGAGCAAGGACGGTAGAGCTATATCATCAGAAGCACTTGGAAACATTCAAGAAGATATTGTTGTCAACTTAAGTTTGGAAATAACAACCTAACACTGGCAGGACTGGCATGAAGGAGACCTTTGTAGAGCGGGATATCTACACAAAGAGAACATCTGGGGTCCAGGACTCATCAATACTTGGCTATCTACCATCAGCAACAGGATGGGGCGAGCGGCTGAGAAGTTCAAGAATGCACTGGACAAGTACCTAAACAATGTACCAGACCAGCCAGGCTGTGGGGGCTGTGTGGGCCTGAGGGCTGCGGCTTCCAACAACTTGGTAGACCAACGACCCAATGGAGCAGCCTGGGCCTAGCCCGGGATGTCGAGAGAGAAGACCCCCAGGTTGTGCAGCAGGTACTCACCAGCTGCACATTAGCAAGACACTTCCTGAATATAAATCATACAGCCTCATTCCCGGTAAGAATCCCCCAGGTTGTGGGCGGCAGGTGAGGGAGGCGTCCTTCCATCAACAGGCGACCACCCAACAACAGTCAGGGCCCTGGTGGACTGGTCAACCACTCACACAACACATAACAACAAGTGACGACACATTTCCCTAACATAAGTCTCCCTGCCACACACACACACACACACACACAGGAGGGGCTGGTTCGTAGCGTTAACCGACGGTGTGTGTGTTTGTGTGTACTAGACAATGACCGGGCCATTCACGCCATGCAACAGTACTAACCATGAGAGTCTGTCTGTGCTGCAAATCTGGCTTTGAATTTGCTAATTACGTGATTCATTTTATCGCCAAAAAATTACATCTTTATAATCGAGAAAAATGTCTAATTATATATTTCAAAGAAAAGCCATTTACGTACCGGTGTGTTAAACAACTCATAACAACATGACTCAGTGCAAATCTGAGGCAAATTTGACGTAAATAAGTTTTGGCTGTTATGAAGATATTTCTAGTGACAGCTGCCGCACGAGGGAGGGTCACCCGAGAGTCTTGGGAAGGCACCGTCCAAGGACCATCCCTGTCAAGTGTGTTCAAACTGGACCACTTGGTTTCAGAGCAGATCTTATTATGAACATTTACCAAGTCGCCTCATTCGCGTGTTGAGCAACAATTGGGAGAACTATGTTAGGAACACAAACATTATACCATAAGTTTGGAACCCATAATTCTTGACCTACACTTGATATCTGAGGAATTTCTGATAATGAGCGAACTGAAACTTGTGTTGTCAGAAGAGCCATCAAGTTCTAATAACCGCAGCCATGTTGGGTAGTGGTCAGGAGCATGGGACACAGGGATGAACATGGACCATCCTTACCCAGACTGGTCCAGTAGGTTCACACTGGTCCAGTAGGTTCACACGGGTCCAGTAGGTTCACACTAGTCCAGTAGGTTCACATTGGTCCAGTAGGTTCACACTAAGTCCAGTAGGTTCACATTGGTCCA
This sequence comes from Panulirus ornatus, assembly GCF_036320965.1. Taxonomy (NCBI): domain Eukaryota; kingdom Metazoa; phylum Arthropoda; class Malacostraca; order Decapoda; family Palinuridae; genus Panulirus; species Panulirus ornatus. The sequence goes on from NC_092229.1 coordinate 41,216,631, forward strand.
GGAGGTTCACACTAGTCCAGTAGGTTCACACTGGTCCAGTAGGTTCACGCTAGTCCAGTAGGTTCACAATGGTCCAGTAGGTTCACACTAGTCCAGTAGGTTCACATTGGTCCAGTAGGTTCACACTAGTCCAGTAGGTTCACACTGGTCCAGTAGGTTCACACTAGTCCAGTAGGTTCACACTGGTCCAGTAGGTTCACACTAGTCCAGTAGGTTCGCATCGGTCCAGTAGGTTCACATCGGTCCAGTAGGTTCACACTGGTCCAGTAGGTTCACACTAGTCCAGTAGGTTCACACTGGTCCAGTAGGTTCACATCGGTCCAGTAGGTTCACACTGGTCCAGTAGGTTCACATCGGTCCAGTAGGTTCACACTAGTCCAGTAAGTTCACACTGGTCTAGTAGGTTCACATCGGTCCAGTAGGTTCACACTAGTCCAGTAGGTTCACACTGGTCCAGTAGGTTCACATCGGTCCAGTAGGTTCACACTAGTCCAGTAGGTTCACACTGGTCCAGTAGGTTCACATCGGTCCAGTAGGTTCACACTAGTCCAGTAGGTTCACTTCGGTCCATTAGGTTCACACTAGTCCAGTAGGTTCACACTGGTCCAGTAGGTTCACACTAGTCCAGTAGGTTCACACTAGTCCAGTAGGTTCACACTGGTCCAGTAGGTTCACATCGGTCCAGTAGGTTCACACTAGTCCAGCAGGTTCGCATCGGTCCAGTAGGTTCACACTAGTCCAGTAGGTTCACACTAGTCCAGTAGGTTCACATCGGTCCAGTAGGTTCACACTGGTCCAGTAGGTTCACACTAGTCCAGTAGGTTCACACTGGTCCAGTAGGTTCACACTGGTCCAGTAGGTTCACACTGGTCCAGTAGGTTCACACTAGTCCAGTAGGTTCACATCGGTCCAGTAGGTTCACACTAGTCCAGCAGGTTCGCATCGGTCCAGTAGGTTCACACTAGTCCAGTAGGTTCACACTAGTCCAGTAGGTTCACACTAGTCCAGTAGGTTCACATCGGTCCAGTAGGTTCACACTAGTCCAGTAGGTTCACTTCGGTCCAGTAGGTTCACACTAGTCCAGTAGGTTCACATCGGTCCAGTAGGTTCACACTAGTCCAGTAGGTTCACTTCGGTCCAGTAGGTTCACACTAGTCCAGTAGGTTCACATCGGTCCAGTAGGTTCACACTGGTCCAGTAGGTTCACACTAGTCCAGTAGGTTCACACTGGTCCAGTAGGTTCACACTGGTCCAGTAGGTTCACACTGGTCCAGTAGGTTCACACTAGTCCAGTAGGTTCACATCGGTCCAGTAGGGTCACACTAGTCCAGCAGGTTCGCATCGGTCCAGTAGGTTCACACTAGTCCAGTAGGTTCACACTAGTCCAGTAGGTTCACATCGGTCCAGTAGGTTCACACTAGTCCAGTAGGTTCACTTCGGTCCAGTAGGTTCACACTAGTCCAGTAGGTTCACATCGGTCCAGTAGGTTCACACTAGTCCAGTAGGTTCACTTCGGTCCAGTAGGTTCACACTAGTCCAGTAGGTTCACATCGGTCCAGTAGGTTCACTTCGGTCCAGTAGGTTCACACTAGTCCAGTAGGTTCACATCGGTCCAGTAGGTTCACACTAGTCCAGTAGGTTCACTTCGGTCCAGTAGGTTCACACTAGTCCAGTAGGTTCACACTAGTCCAGTAGGTTCACATCGGTCCAGTAGGTTCACACTAGTCCAGTAGGTTCACTTCGGTCCAGTAGGTTCACACTAGTCCAGTAGGTTCACACTAGTCCAGTAGGTTCACATCGGTCCAGTAGGTTCACACTAGTCCAGTAGGTTCACTTCGGTCCAGTAGGTTCACACTAGTCCAGTAGGTTCACATCGGTCCAGTAGGTTCACACTAGTCCAGTAGGTTCACTTCGGTCCAGTAGGTTCACACTAGTCCAGTAGGTTCACACTAGTCCAGTAGGTTCACATCGGTCCAGTAGGTTCACACTAGTCCAGTAGGTTCACTTCGGTCCAGTAGGTTCACAGGAGAGAAGACATGAATGTGATACGTTACAACACGACGATGGACATCCAGTGTGGTGATCACATGAGCTTTGGTCAGTTAGGATCCAAACTGACCTTCATGAAAAACTACCATAGATGTACGCCAGGTCAGGGCAGAGGGTCAACCTGTACGTCATCTGCCCTTGATGACGTTGTACACAACTCCTTTCTACCCTAGTGATGGGGGAAGGGGCATTTAATGATGTGGCATAGAAACCTCCTTCCCTCTCAGTGGGAGGGTGGGGGACAGATACGTCCCCCATCGCCGGTTTCAGCAAACATCTTCGCCTGGAAGTCTATCATTCTCTAGCTCCAGCCACCAGAGACCTAGCAGGTGGTGTATGATAATGAGGGCCGCGGCCAGCATCATGGTGTCCCCTCCTGACCAACTTGATCACCATAAAGAGAAGGTGCTCGCCCGCCACACCTCACACGACCCATGATGCCTGCCCTCCCGCACTACCATAATAATAATAATACTTAGCGGACAAAGGCCGCACACCTCACTTCCCCAACACTCACTGCTGTCATCCTGTCAACAGTGAGGTGGTGCACGCGCCCTGCCGTGCACGGGTGCCGTCCACAACCAGTACGGTGCACAACTACCAGCAGGATGGTGGTTCACGTGCCCTGACGCGCACAGGTACCGTAATGTACCAGTTGGGTAGTGGTGCACGTATCCTGACGTGCACTGGTACCGTACCAGTTGGGTAGTGGTGCACGTATCCTGACGTGGACAGGTACCGTAATGTACCAGTTGGGTAGTGGTGCACGGGCACCGCACCGTATGGTAAGGGGTCAGGTGATGCCGTGCATGGCACACTCCTCTGCCTCACACCCAATGTACACACACACACACACTGGCCACTTGTGATACGCCTCCCCCCCCCCCCCCTCAACACTACCTTCTGCTGGGGGGAGGAACCCCAACCCCAGCAGTCCAGCAGGGAACCTCCGGGGAATAATAAACCCTGACACCCAGCCGCTACGGCGCCATCACCCTCCTCCTACTTACTGTCTACCTAGCCAGTCACACTTGCCGCCACCACCTGCACACAACACCTACCGCCCATCACCTGCACACAACACCTACCGCCCATCACCTGCACACAAGCGCCTGCTACCCATCACCTGCACACAACGCTTGCCGCCCATCACCTACACACAACACCTGCCACCCATTACCTGCACACAGAGGTCTGCCATCCACCACTTACACACAACGCCTTCCGCCCACCACCTGCATGCTACGCGGTAGCTACTGACGAAGGAGGTGATGAGAGTTCAGGTAATCTGTAACAGAGTGCAGGAGGCACGTGCCAGGACCCTTTCCCACACGCGTCCTGCCGCCCCACCCGCCCCCTTATCTATCAGTGTACCTATCTATCGACGTAACATGTGAGTTTAGCATGTCACACGCGTAGCACAGATCTAGTCCATTGGTTGTCCGGTCAGACATTTATCAGTTCGCGCATACAGCCAGGTGGTTATCGGTCCTCTGGGGCGGTGTATCCGACCGTCCACCCGCTCACCCGGCCATACCTTCACTGGGTCATGCGTGCAGCACATCGGCCAATGTGTCGCCAGTGTCCCAACTCAGCCAGTCACAGCTGAGTGGTTGGACCAGCCGTGTGTGGGGCGGGCTGGTCCAGTCATACTTAGGGGGAGGGGGTGCTGGTCCAACCGTACGTGGGGAGTAGGAACAGAAGAGGAGGGATGGTGGGATGTGAGGGTAGTGGGTCAGCAGGAAGGCAACAATCACAGGGTGAGGATGTGAGAGCGTCAGCCTCCCCCAGCGACTCCCTGCTGACAAGTGTGCCTGGTATTACTGACACTGGTAGTCGTCCTCCTTCATCGCCACCATTATTACCACATTTGGTTACCTCCCTAGAACTGCCACACCCACTCTCACCATCCCCACCAATGTGGACCGAGCCATCACAGGCCCGGAAGGGACAACATCCCGAGCCAAGTGCACCCATTGTAAGCCTGTGGCACTGTTGACACTCCTCACCTCGCCTACCAGGCGACGGTTGTCCACACCGGGACAATGAGAAGGTGCGACCCTTGACCACGACGGTACGACCCTTGGGTATGGTCTAGCTTTGACCTAACATTAAGCTTAAGGTCAGCCCATCACATCCAACAGCCATAGTCATGTGACACTACTTACCGAATGGCCCGGGCCCTAAGTTGGGCGGGCCAGGCCTGGCCTATGGTGACCATGGCAATAAGAACCTGCGACTCTGTGGGAGACATGACGATGACGGGTGGCAGCTCAGCAGCGGCAGGATGTATGTGTGGATACCTGGTGAAGTCTGTGGGGGTCTTCAGGTCCACATAGCCTCCACAGCGTGGCTGGTCTGGTACACTGTGTAGGCACTTCTCCAGTGCACTGAGGAAGGGGGAAGCCCATGTGTGGCCGGAGGAGGAGGGTAGGGAACGGAATGGCCACGAGGAGGGTGACAGACGGGAAGGAAGCAGCAGCAGCAGCCACCATGTACCGGGATACTGGCCACCCAGGGACGCGACTGGAGCAACACACAAAAGACAACTGAGAGAGAGAGAGAGAGAGAGAGAGAGAGAGAGAGAGAGAGAGAGAGAGAGAGAGAGAGAGAGAGAGAGAGAGAGAGAGAGAAGGACCCCTGGGTGAGTGGGTCAATAGGTCAGCGTGCTGTCAGGCCGTCCTCCTGCCCTACCGACGGACACACACACACATGACCCTCAGGGACACGCCCGTACTACTGCTGCCTCCTTATGCTCGTCACCCACAGCCAACAACACTACTCACGACGCAGACTGCTCCCTCCCTGCCTTCACGTGACGTGAAACTAGGCCATCCGAGTGGCCGTTTTGCGCGCGTACACACACGCGCGTACACACACGCGCGTACACACACACACACACACACACACACACACACACACACACACACACACACACACACACACACACACAAAGGGCAAGGAGCCTCACGAAAATGTGGAACTAATGAGGAAATACAGATGATAACACAGAGAAGTGCACGAGGGGATCATCTGGTGAGGCTGTACATAGAGGGAGTAACAGTGTAAGAGAGACAAAACAAGGGAGATCAGATCTATGGTCTGTCAAAAGAACGGTGTTAAACTATGCAGAATCTTCAAAATTATTTCATTTTAGCAAAATGAATAACTAAACAAATAAACAAGACCACCAGAGACATGAAGGCAGCGGAAGCAACACTGGATGATTCAGTGTACAAGTGTTGGGCACCAAATTTAGACAGATAGTAAAGCAGAAGGTGGCTGTGGTAGACGTAAAGTGGCGGATAGTGTCTGTGTTGGAGTTAACATGTCAGGAGAGAGGTACGTCAGCAGGCTACCAACGTCTCTGACCCACGTGATCGACCATGGGAGGGTAAAGCAGCAAGGAATACAGACAGAAGGAAATAATGCAAGAAATCAACTGAAACAGAAAAACGGAACATCCCGGTCAATATGGGCCGGCATCAGGTAGGATAAGTGGCGGATACGGCAAACATAATGTATATAAATGTATACATACTAGTTATAAATGGTATACAAATGTATACAGACTAGTTATGAATGGTATACAAATGTATACAGACTAGTTATAAATGGTAAACAAATGTATACAGACTAGTTATGAATGGTATACAAATGTATACAGACTAGTTATAAATGGTAAACAAATGTATACAGACTAGTTATGAATGGTGTACAAATGTATACAGACTAGTTATAAATGGTGTACAAATGTATACAGACTAGTTATAAATAGTATAGAAATGTATACAGACTAGTTATAAATGGTATACAAATGTATAGACTAGTTGTAAATGGTATACAAATGTATACAAACTAGTTATAATGAAAAAGAACTGTCACTCAGGGTTGGCAACAGGGAAAGTGCAGTTGATACTGCAGGAGTTGTGGAAGTATAAGTTTGTGGCTCTACAGGAGGCAGGATCAAGGTGGAGGGTCACTCGACCATCATGTGATCACGCATGGGAACACTGTTTCTTCATGGTGTATGTGTTCGTCTACTCAGAAGGACTGGACTTCAGCATGAACGTGTCTGCGGATGAGTATGATGATGCCAAGATCACAAGGGTTGTAAAACGCGAGTAGGATTGTAACAACTTAGAACATGACCTAAACAATAACCAAAGTTGACCTGATAATAGTTGATGAAATTCAACCCGAGTAAACGTACTGACGATGGAACATACAGGCGTCCACATGAACACGGCAACATGGTACAAGCTTCAGAAGTCTCTATGTGAAAGGGACTTGTAAGTCCATTGTACCCAATCTGTGGCCAGAGTCCCATATCAGGAGGATTAAGGGGACAACCTGAGCGCTGGTAAGGATTACTAATGCTTTCAAGTACTAGGATCAGGAAATATTCATATTCAGCATGCTGTTCACATCCAACATAAGCCCAAAACAAGAATGTTTTCTCAAATTTGGTCACCTCACATAGAAAAGCACAAAGTGCTAACAGAGAAGGCCCAGAGGAGGGCAACAAAGATGGCACCAAAATTAACAGGACTGAGTTACAGGGTAACCTGAGAGGGTTTAAATGTCTATCGTGGAAGAAAGAAATGTAAGTGGTGACCTGATCACACAACCTTTAGGTATTTAAAACAGTTTGATGATGTCAACAGTAATCAGTCATTCGAAATATGCAAGAACAGAACCACCAGAGAACAGAATATGAATAAATATATGAAACATTTCAAGAAAGTTGTAAAGAAGTGCTTCCATAGTACGAGATACAGTATTAGTTGTGTAAGCTGTGTGATGATAGTGTTCAAGAGATGAAGTGTACAACTCCTTCACCGCACGTCCAGCACAATTAGGGAATTACACATCCTGATGGACGCTCGGGCTCAAGGGAAGTATGTCGACCACTGGAGTCAGTCAGCGAGGACGACCTGTCTCCCGCACACATCAACCTTAACAACCTTCAGAACTGCACCATCACCAAGCAGCACAGTCATGCAATGCCAGTCTCGCTTACAACCATGTCCCACCTCCAGCTGTCTCACTAGGCCTCAGCCTCCACCAGACTGTTCAGTCAGTTCACCATGCGTCAATCAGTAAGCTGGGAGTGACGGGTCATCAAATCTGCAGCAGATCGTCTCTGTATTTTTCCGAAGATCCTCTGCCCACGTGGAGTCAGCCCCCTTCCCGTTCATGAACTTCAGACAACCTTCGCAACTTCCATTCCTGCCAGTGGCACGTTACGTGTCACCACGTGCCTCATCATCTTGCCCCCCCCCCCAACCACGGTTTATAGAAGTCACACAACAAGGGCTCGCAGGGTCATCCTTGATCATCTCTTACCCCACTTATCATCACGAGGCGAACACCACACTGCTCCTCCCGACTATCTTGAACCAACCACCACCTAGACTTCATCCGACACCTCAGGGACAAGCTACAGCGTTCATCCCCGGGGGGACAACCGTCACCTCCTGCCACCAAAGATCCATCGTGCCAGAGCTGAAGTTCAGCAACACCGTGCTTGTATAACCCTCTACGAGGATAACCCCATCCGCATTAGCGAGGTAGCGCAAGGAAACAGACGAAAGAATGGCCCAACCCACCCACATACACATGTATATACATAAACGCCCACACACGCACATATACATACCTATACATTTCAATGTATACATATATATACCTACACAGACATATACATATATACACATGCACATATTCATACGTGCTGCCTTCATCCATTCCCGTCGCCACCCCGCCACACATGAAATGACACCCCCCTCCCCCCGGGTGCACGCGAGGTCGCGCTACGAAAGGACAACAAAGGCCATATTTTACACTCAGATTCTAACTGTCATGTGTAATGCACCGAAACCACAGCTCCCTTTCCACATCCAGGACCCACAAAACTTTCCATGGTTTACCCCAGACGCTTCACATACAGAGCCTAGTTCAATTCATTGACAGCATGTCGACGCCGGTATACCACATCGTTACAATTCCCTCTATTCCTTGCACGCCTTTCACCCTCCTGTATGTTCAGGCCCCGATCGCTCAAAATCTTTTTCACTCTATCTTTCCACCTCCAATTTGGTCTCCCACTTCTCGTTCCCTCCACCTCTGACACATATATCCTCTTTGTCAATCTTTCCTCCATCATTCTCTCCATGTGACCAAACCATTTCAAAACACCCTCTTCTGCTCTCTCAACCACACACTTTTTATTACCACACATCTCTCTTACCCTCTCATTACTTACTCGATCAAATCACATCACACTACATATTGTCCCCAAACATCTCATTTTCAACACATTCACCTTCCTCCGCACAACTCTATCTATAGCCCACGCCTCGTAACCATGTAACATTGTTGGAACCACTATTCCTTCAAAGATACCCATTTTTGCTTTCCGAGATAATGTTCTCGCCTTCCACACATTCTTATATATATATATATATATATATATATATATATATATGCACGAACATGTCCAGTTCTAAAATCATGTAAAGATTGTCTGTTCAAAGTTCCCTCGTTTACATGTCCCGTTCAATGTTACAACTATCTAGACTTATAGAATTCGCTGCAGTTAATAATAATAATAATAATAATAATAATAATAATAATAATAATAATAATTACTATTCTTGCTTATTATTATTATCATTATCATTATCATTATTAAGCACAGACCGGAGTAGCAAACTGAACATAAAAGAAAAGATTAATATCATCATTACAGAGATAAGAGGGAGTGTGAGAGGGAGGGAGGGAGTGATGGAGGGAGTCAGGGAGGGAGCCGTGGAAGACGGCACGGCAACTGTGCGGCGGTGGGTCCTCCACTCACCACAAGTGGTCGTGGCCTCCACTTGACCAGCCGCCTCCCACGCCGCACCACCACCGCCACACATTACACCTGCCAACACCCACCACAACCCACACCACTACACACACTTCCCAACTGCTCAACACACACCCAAACATGTATACATAACTCCTGCTTCTACACCTGACTACACCCACTGGGCGGGACCATCTATACCTGGTTATACAGTGACTACACCCATAAAGCGGAATTTATACTCTTCTATAATTGGCGACCATCTACACCTGATCAGGTAGAACCATATACACCTGGCTACACACGTGATGAAACCTTATGTAACTCTACAAAAGTGTAACATATAGTATACACTTTCACAATAAACTTGGAGGCAACACCTGGCTACACCCCTATCACCACAACTACACCTCATCACCACTGGTGGGAGAGGGGGAGGGGGTACCACGACAATACCCCCTGCACCTGCGGGCCACGCAAGACAAAACTCGCAACATCAAGTAATCAATACCCATACAACACACTTGCTATAAGTCTCACATGATTTCTGAATACATCCTTTCACAAGGTTCATTACTTACCCCTTCACCACGACGGTGCAGCCCTTAAGTACTCACGTCATGACCCGTGGGTATGCTGACCTACGCTCTGGCCTCAGCTTTAAGGGAGACACCTGCTGGCCAGGGTCACCATCACACTCGTCATCCTCACTTAGTGCCAAGAGGAGATTCTAAGGAAGTGAAGTAATATCTGCAGCTGCCCGAGGAAGGGGTGGGGGGTGGAGGGGTTCGTGTAACTCAGGAAATCATTCCACTATGAACCACAACCTCGAGCGTAGGAGAGGACGTTAAACCTGGGAGGAGGTCAGACGAGTGTGGTGGTGAACAACAGCACATCTGTATCACTCCCTCCACCAGCTGAGTCCTGGACCTACACCGTTACTCCTGACTATGTGTCACTCAGGCCAGAGTCACTCAGGCCAACGTTACTCCCACACGAACTGACCTTTGGCCGCCGGTAGGAGACTGCCTCAGTATCTGCCAGTACTGGAGAAGGGTGACCTTTCTTAGCCTCGTGCAGGTATGAGGACCAGGACGAGAGATAATGACGTCAGAGCCACTCACTGGCAGCAACACGTCATCAACAGCATCTCACATGTTAACACGTAACCCACCAAGATGACGTTCTCCGTCTGGCCAGAGCTTCTCTTCTGCTCCAGTGATCACTCGCGTTGTTTGTTGCTGCGGCCAGCGAGCCTTCAAACTCCCCCATCACTTGGCTGGTGTAATCCACACGGAATCTTTTCCACCAGTGAGGCTGTCAGCGTGTCCACCGTGTGACCCATACCACCGGCAGCACTTGACCTGGTCAGCTGAGCAGTGTCGGCATCAGATGGTTCAACTGCTTCACTCAACCACGACAACTCTACGTTTACTGAACAAGTCTCAGTAATTTACGCCAACCAGGGTAATGGCGGCATGTGAATGTGCCGTGGACTCCCGCGGTGTAGCGGTTAACAGCGTTCCTGACCGTGACACATTCACGGATCTCCCAGGATCGAGCGCACAGGTTCGAATCCTGGTTGCGGCAGTCGGTCCACAGTTAACGCAGCTGTTCATCCACCCCTGTCGATAAAACGGGTACCTAGCTAAGGATATATATATATATATATATATATATATATATATATATATATATATATATATATATATATTTTTTTTTTTCCAAAAAAAGGAACAGAGAAGGGGGCCAGGTGAGGATGTTCCCTCAGAGGCCCAGTCCTCTGTTCTTAACGCTACCTTGCTGATGCGGGAAATGGCGAATAGTTTGAAAAAAAAAAATAATATATATATATATATTTTTTTTTTTTTTTTTTTTTTTTTTTTGCTGTCTCCCGCGTTTGCGAGGTAGCGCAAGGAAACAGACGAAAGAAATGGCCCAACCCACCCCCATACACATGCCTTGATTCAATCCACTGACAGCACGTCAACCCCGGTATACCACATCGCTCCAATTCACTCTATTCTTTGCCCTCCTTTCACCCTCCTGCATGTTCAGGCCCCGATCACACAAAATCCTTTTCACTCCATCTTTCCACCTCCAATTTGGTCTCCCTCTTCTCCTCGTTCCCTCCACCTCCGACACATATATCCTCTTGGTCAATCTTTCCTCAATCATTCTCTCCATGTGACCAAACCATTTCAAAACACCCTCTTCTGCTCTCTCAACCACGCTCTTTTTATTTCCACACATCTCTCTTACCCTTACGTTACTTACTCGATCAAACCACCTCACACCACACATTGTCCTCAAACATCTCATTTCCAGCACATCCATCCTCCTGCGCACAACTCTATCCATAGTCCACGCCTCGCAACCATACAACATTGTTGGAACCACTATTCCTTCAAACATACCCATTTTTGCTTTCCGAGATAATGTTCTCGACTCCCACACATTCTTCAAGGCTCCCAGAATTTTCGCCCCCTCCCCCACCCTATGATCCACTTCCGCTTCCATGGTTCCATCCGCTGCCAGATCCACTCCCAGATATCTAAAACACTTCACTTCCTCCAGTTTTTCTCCATTCAAACTCACCTCCCAATTCAATTGACCCTCAACCCTACTGTACCTAATAACCTTGCTCTTATTCACATTTACTCTTAACTTTCTTCTTTCACACACTTTACCAAACTCAGTCACCAGCTTCTGCAGTTTCTCACATGAATCAGCCAGCAGCGCTGTATCATCAGCGAACAACAACTGACTCACTTCCCAAGCTCTCTCATCCCCAACAGACTTCATACTTGCCCCTCTTTCCAAAACTCTTGCATTCACCTCCCTATATATATATATATATATATATATATATATATATATATATATATATATATATATATATATATTATCCCTGGGGATAGGGGAGAAAGAATACTTCCCACGTATTCCCTGCGTGTCGCAGAAGGCGACTAAAAGGGAAGGGAGCGGGGGGCTGGAAATCCTCCCCTCTCGTTTTTTTTAATTTTCCAAAAGAGACAGTGAAGGGGGCCAGGTGAGGATATTCCCTTAAAGGTCCAGTCCTCTGTTCTTAACGCTAATGCGGGAAATGGCGAATAGTATGAAAGAAAGAATATATATATATATATATATATATATATATATATATATATATATATATATATATATATATATACAGTAGGGTTGAGGGTCAAGACAATTGGGAGGTGAGTTTGAATGGAGAAAAACTGGAGGAAGTGAAGTGTTTTAGATATCTGGGAGTGGATCTGGAAGCGGATGGAACCATGGAAGCGGAAGTGGATCATAGGGTGGGGGAGGGGGCGAAAATTCTGGGGGCCTTGAAGAATGTGTGGAAGTCGAGAACATTATCTCGGAAAGCAAAAATGGGTATGTTTGAAGGAATAGTGGTTCCAACAATGTTGTATGGTTGCGAGGCGTGGGCTATGGATAGAGATGTGCGCAGGAGGATGGATGTGCTGGAAATGAGATGTTTGAGGACAATGTGTGGTGTGAGGTGGTTTGATCGAGTGAGTAACGTAAGGGTAAGAGAGATGTGTGGAAATAAAAAGAGCGTGGTTGAGAGAGCAGAAGAGGGTGTTTTGAAGTGGTTTGGGCACATGGAGAGAATGAGTGAGGAAAGATTGACCAAGAGGATATATGTGTCGGAGGTGGAGGGAACGAGGAGAAGAGGGAGACCAAATTGGAGGTGGAAAGATGGAGTGAAAAGGATTTTGTGTGATCGGGGCCTGAACATGCAGGAGGGTGAAAGGAGGGCAAGGAATAGAGTGAATTGGAGCGATGTGGTATACCGGGGTTGACGTGCTGTCAGTGGATTGAATCAAGGCATGTGAAGCGTCTGGGGTAAACCATGGAAAGCTGTGTAGGTATGTATATTTGCGTGTGTGGACGTATGTATATACATGTGTATGGGGGGGGGGGGGGGGGCCATTTCTTTCGTCTGTTTCCTTGCGCTACCTTGCAAACGCGGGAGACAGCGACAAAGTATAATAAAAAATATAATATATATATATATATATATATATATATATATATATATATATATATATATATATATATATATATACATACATATATATTTGCCTTCATCCAATCCCGTTGCTACCCCGCCCAACAGGAAACAGCATAAAAGGCCACATTCGTTCACACTCAGTGTCCTGCTGTCATATACATATATATATATATATATATATATATATATATATATATATATATATATATATATATATATATATATATATATCGCTTTAATGAAGTGGCTTTGATTAGGGGCTCAGCTGGCCTTGCTGTCTGGGCCAACATAAACACAAGGCTGCTAACTATGTCTTTCAAAATCTTTAGTGTCATAACACATCCCGACCCGTGCCTGGGTGTTGTCAACAGGTCTCACACCTCCTGGCATCACTGCCGACCTTTATGTAACATTTACACATGTGCTTACCCAGGGCCATACTCATTCGTGGACGTGACTGACCCGATGATAAACATGTATGACGGGGCAGGCACAGCACGGGTCTGCTGGCGTGAGTCACAGCTGAGACTTCCCGATACGTTCGACGTGTGTGATATACTTTCATGCGCCTCATAGTGATCTATCCCCCCCCCCCCCGAACACAAGCCGCCCCACACCAGTCAGTCATCTGGAGTCCAGGAAGGTGGTGGTGGTGGCAGCAGGCAGTCCGGCATCCTGGCCATCCCCCACATCTATCTCCCGCCTTGACAACGAGAATCCTGCCATGAGGCGTCCGCTTCCATGAATCCCAGATCACTTCTGCCATGCACCCACCAGCCGCTCCCCTCCGAGAAATACATGACGATATATCCACCAGTGTGTGTGTGGGGGGGAGAGAGAGAGAGAGAGAGAGAGAGAGAGAGAGAGAGAGAGAGAGAGAGAGAGAGAGAGAGAGAGAGAGAGAGAGAGAGAGACTGCAGTGGCTAGCTACTACAGGGTGCAGGAGGCAGGCAATCAGCTGAGACCTGGGGTGGGAGAGGCTGGTTGGGGTAGTGGAGCGGGGTGGTAGCAGGACCACATACATAAGCCTGGGGTAATAACACAAGGCCGGGACTGTCTACCGCGCCTGGTAAGTGTTAAACCAAAGCTAATTAAAGAACCTTCAGACCTTTAGCTGAACCAACCACGGGTCAGTCTTATGACACAAACGTAAACTGCCGCGGTTTATTTGCACGTTCCTCAAAAACAGTCGAGACTCAGTTTCAAAATAGTCCTGAGCGGACACACACAACCTGACGAACACTACGTTCTACCAGGAAACACTCGATATTTTCACCCCGACACTATGGCAGCTTAACTCATGACTCACCAACACTGTGGCAGCTTAACTCATGACTCACCAACACTGTGGCAGCTTAACTCATGACTCACCAACACTGTGGCAGCTTAACTCATAACTCACCAACACTGTGGCACCTTAACTCATGACTCACCAACACTGTGGCAGCTTAACTCATGACTCACCAACACTGTGGCAGCTTAACTCATAACTCACCAACACTGTGGCACCTTAACTCATGACTCACCAACACTGTGGCACCTTAACTCATGACTCACCAACACTATGGCAACTTAACTTATGATTTACCAACACTGGCAGCTTAACTCATGACTCACCAACACTGTGGCAGCTTAACTCATGACTCACCAACACTGCGGCAGTTTAACCCATGACTCATCAACACTGTGGTAGCTTAACTCACGAATCACCAACACTGTAGCAGCTTAACCCATGACTCAACAACACTGTGGCAGCCTAACTCATGACTCACCAACACTGTGGCACCTTAACTCATGACTCACCAACACTGTGGCAGCCTAACTCATGACTCACCAACATTGTGGCAGCTTAACTCATGATCCACCAACACTGTGGCAGCCTAACTCATGACTCACCAACATTGTGGCAGCTTAACTCATGACTCACCAACACTGTGGCAGCCTAACTCATGACTCACCAACAATGTGGCAACTCATGATCCACCAACACTGTGGCAGCCTAACTCATGACTCACCAACATTGTGGCAGCTTAACTTATGATCCACCAACACTGTGGCAGCTTAACTCATGACTCACCAACATTGTGGCAGCTTAACTTATGATCCACCAACACTGTGGCAGCCTAACTCATGACTCACCAACATTGTGGCAGCTTAACTCATGATCCACCAACACTGTGGCAGCTTAACTCAAAAATCACCAACACTGTGACAGCTTAAGTACGGACTCACCCACACCGCGGCAGTTTAATTCATGAGTCACCCACACAGTCAGCAACCCCTTCTGGCGTGGTGTGGTAGGTGGGTAGGGGGACAACAGAACGCTCTCTTTCCTTAAGGGACTAAAACACTGGCCTTGGCAGCAGTTTACCATGTCACGTCCAGTTACTCGTGTGTGACCACACTTGCCTGGTATACAAGCCACACTGATGAGCGGGTATCTTCAGGTATACCGAAGTGGACGGTGTCTGCACGTCTCTATGGCAACGCGGGCCCCCATCTCACGCCCCAGATGGTGGCGTGCGGGTGGCTTACGACCACAGTTACCAACCCGGGTCCCTTCTTCCAAAAAGCACGGTCTTGAGACGAACTGATGAACTGGAAGCTTACAACCACATGGGAGTTACATTCATGCCGGAGGGTGAAGGACCGGGGCCATGTAGCCATGCGGTCAGGAATACTATGACCGGCTGGCTGGCCCTGGCTGGCGTCCTCACAACGTTGGCAGGGCAGACACAACCCCTCACATCTGACTGGCACACGCAGCAGTTCCACACACACACACACACACACAATGCAGCTATGTGATTGTTGGGAGCGGCTTGGATCGCCGACTTATCTAAGGAACACAAGAATCTAAACCTTCGGCTCAGGTTTAATGGGAAGACAATTACGGCAGTCACGAAGGACCCGCATACAGTGTCAGTGGCCACCCAGGTAAGATAGCGAGGGGGAACGTATCACCCCAGGTACTTGAGGGTGTCATGAAGACGATGGTCATTATTCACAACTTACTCATTAATCTGTCATTACGCAATACGTCCCCCCCCCTCCCCACACACACACAAACACACACACAATGGTCTAAGAGGAATGTGGTCGAAGGCGGGAGGAGGGATCATATTATACCTCCCTGTTAGAATAAACATCTGGGCATCTACTCTACATACTGCATTGTTCGCCATACTTATCCCTCTTGAGCAGGCAGAAATCACTGCCACAGACAGTTTAATGATCTCTGATTCTTTATCTCATGCTGGTCTCTGAAGCCAGACACAAATACTCAGACATTATTGCTCATGGGATTCAAATCAAATTGTTATGGATTCCCTGTCATATAGGCCTCCGTGAGCAGGACAAAGCTGATGCTTTAGCCGAACTTGCACTTAGTAAAGGTGATGTTGAAAACGTGGGGTTGTCAATTAGAACCTCAAACTGCAATTAGAAAAGAACAAACTGACCTCCTTGAAGCACGAAGACGAGTTCAGACAAGTACGAGTAGAGACCTTTTTCATCATAGTGAAATGTGTCAAGTCAAACATGTATATGGAGAAAGTAATAAGATCAGCAGGTTACATAATGTCGTAACTGCTACATTAAAGCTACGCTACTGGTACTATTGGTGCTTTAGCCTAACTGGAGATGTTAATCATGGGCATTGTAAAGTTTGTGGTCAAAGATTTGGACACAAAACTAGAACACTATGTCTTAGAATGTGAAAAAGTAGAGCCTTTTAGGGATAGATCTAAACAAACCCCACAAGAAATGTCACAACACCTTATTGTTAATAACAAGATATCTGAAATGTTAAGTTTGTATCCACTTTTTGCATCTAGTGGGTAAACCTTACCATATAAAACTATGTAATGTATGTACAGAAATATGAATTGTAACATCTTATGTAATATCAACCCACTGGGGTCTGGGTAAGACCCTTTGTGACTCCTGTAATCATTTTGGCTTAGGTATGTAGATGATGTTCTCTGCGTTTAGCCAACAAAAGAAAATTTACAAATATTTCTCCCTTTACTTAACAATTTAGTAGCTTCCATCAAATTTACTGTAGAAAAAAAAATAATTGTGTTACAATTTTTAGATTGCATGATTCCAAGCATAGGGATGGAAACATGTTAAAGTTTAGCATATATAAAAAACCTACCAATGTATGCTCATATATCCATTATTACTCGCTCAACATGACAGAATTAAATTATCATCATTCCAGTCTATGTTCCTTTGGGCATTACGTATATGCATGCAGTCCAGAGTTTATTGATGATAAGTTTGCGAAGATATATTCTATTGGATCCAAGTTAAAGTATCCTAGATCTTTCATTGATAAATCCCTTAAGCTGGCAATCATTTTATAGAGTTGAACCCAAACCTCCCCTTTACACCACGAACCTTTTCGTTCTCCCTTTTAGTATCAATTTAACATTACTTGCATGTCCGGAGGAGGGTGGATGTGTTGGAAATGAGATGTTTAAGGACAAAATGTGGTGTGAGGTGGTTTGATCGAGTAAGTAATGAAAGGGTAAGAGGGATTGTGGAAAAAAAAGAGTGGGTGAGACAGCATAAGAGGGTGTATTAAAATGGTTTGGTCACATGGAGAGAATGAGTGAAGAAAGATTGATAAAGAGGATATATGTGTCAGAGGTGGAGGGAACGAGAAGTGGGAGACCAAATTGGAGGTGGAAGGATGAAGTGAAAAAGATTTTGAGCGATCGGGGCCTGAACATACAGGAGGGTGAAAGGCGTGCAAGAAATAGAGTGACTTGGAACGATGTGGTATACCGGGGTCGACGTGCTGTCAATGGATTGAACCTGGGCATGTGAAGCGTCTGGGGTAAACCATGGAAAGTTTTGTGGGGCCTGTATGTGGAAAGGGAGCTGTGGTTTCGGTGCATTACACATGACAGCTAGAGACTGAGTGTGAACGAATGGGGCCTTTTGTCTTTTCCTAGCGCTACCTCGCGCGGGGGGGGGGGGGGGGGGGGGGATGCTATTTAAGGTGTGGCAGGGTGGTGACGGGAATGAATAAAGGCAGCAAGTATGAATATGTACTTGTGTATATATGTATGTGTCGGTGTATGTATATGTATGTATACGTTGAAATGTATAGGTATGTGTATGTGCGTGTGTGGGCGTGTGTGTGTGTGTACATGTGTATGTGGGTGGGTTGGGCCATTCTTTCGTCTGTTTCCTTGCGCTACCTCGTAAACGTGGGAGACAGCGGCAAAGTATAATATACTTTAATATACAAGGAAGAGACGTAGCTAAGACGCCATTAGTAAACAAGCGTTGTGCACTTAGGAACTTATCGTGTTTCATTTTCCTAGTGGTTTTATGCATCTACTAGATCACGCGCACCACTGTGACCTCTTGCAATGTGTGTGTGTGTGTGTGTGTGTGTGTGTGTGTGTGTGTGTGTGTGTGTGTGTGTGTGTGTGTGTGTGTGCGTTTGTTTGTGTGTGTGTGTGTGTGTGTGTGTGTGTGTGTGTGTGTTTCAATACTTTTGTCGCATTATTTTTTCTTTCTATATTCAGAATCAGGTGTTAACTCTACTGGGGTAGCACTATTCAAAAGTATGTCAACTAGTTCCTTTCATGACGCACTGTAGTATTGCCTGTATTCCTCACATGAGTCTGTCTATATTTTGTACCTGCAGGGCCAGCTGCAGCCACTCCTGGTACTACTGTGGTGAAGCACCTCACGGTGCCGTCGATGGGGTCCCTCCTCTACGGAGATTAAACTTCTGAAATCTGAACCAACACTGAGGCAGCTCAACTCAAGACTGACCAGCACTGAGGCAGCTTTACTTATGACTCACCAACGCTGTGGCAGCTAAACGTATGACTTAGCAATAATGTGGCAGCTTAACTCATGACTCACCAACACTGTCACAGCTTAACTCAAGACTTAGCAATAATGTGGTAGCATAACTCATGACTCAACAACACTGCGGAAGCTTAGCTCACGACTCAGCAATTCCTTGCAGTTTAACTGACGACTCTACAACAATGTGGTAGCTTAACTCATGACTCAACAATACTGTGGCAGCTCAAAATGTTTCACTAACACTGTGACAGCTTGACTCATGACTCACAAACAGAGACTGAGCGCTTCACTCATAGGCCACCAATAGAGTTCTTGTTGCACTCATGACTCATGAATAAGGAATGCAGAACAAGGGCAAAAGAGGAGTGAGGAGGCCTTCCTACACCAAAACAGACAGACAGACACACTGGATGACCAAAGATCATGAACCGGTGCTCTGTCTGTCTGTCTATCTGGTTATCTAGAAGGGATGTGTCTGTTCAGAGGGGCAGGGGGATGCTATACGTGGATCGTGGGCAAATATGCGTCTTCAGAAGCCCCTCCCCCTCAACTCCACCACCACACACACCAAACCCAAACAAACACACGCACCTCCCGCCTCCCTGGCGGTGAAAACTTGCGTAAGGGATTGGATTAGGCGGGTGCTGCACCTGCCGCTGCCGGCGGGCCGCCCTGATGCTCCCACAATACTGGGGTAGTGAATGGCACAGCTGTACCAGTGTGGCCCACAGGACACCGCCACCCTTCACCCAGCACAGTTGGGCCACGCTCCCTCCCTCCCTCCCTCTCTATACATCTCATCAATCCTTCTTTCTGTTCTCGAGCCTTCAGTGACCGTACCCGACTATCGCCAGTGCTCACCATCCTGGGGGCGCACACACACACACAACCCAACCATCACACCTCCACTTGTGAAGGCGTACAATAACCCACAACCATTCGCTCTGCAACTCGCCACTGCCAACAATAAGTACAACATCTCTCTCCCATGACTATGTTCCAAATCGTAAATAAACGCCATAACTCCCTGTCTTAGTTACTCACTTCAGCAGCCACCACCTGATGATGGTCTGGTCTGTGTGGTGAACGTACTACGTACGAGGACTGGGGCACATCCCCAGCACTAGATCCTCTCCACATCCTGTTGACACATTTCCGCTCATCTTTTTTGAGCTAACTTTACACACAGCTCCCGTGGCTGTGGTGTTTACGTTCTTGTGATGAGGCGGGCTATTACTGACATGGCTCGTCTCGCGCAACACTTACCTCTCATCTCCAGCTGATCAAACTTTTTGATAGCGCTAGCGCTCGTTAAGCGAGTCGGCTGGCTATAATAAAGCTAATGTTCGTTGAGCGAGTCATCTGGTTATAATAAAGTTAGCGTTCGTTGAACGAGTCATCGAGCTATGATAAAGTCAGCGTTCGTTACGCGAGTCATCTAGGTATACTAAAGTCGTTCGTTGAGCGATTCACCTAGCTACATCAGTGTTCGTCAGGTGAGTCACCTAGCTACATCAGTGTTCGTCAGGTGAGTCACCTAGCTACATCAGTGTTCGTCAGGTGAGTCACTTAGCTACATCAGTGTTCGTCAGGTGAGTCACCTAGCTACATCAGTGTTCGTCAGGTGAGTCACCTAGCTACATCAGTGTTCGTCAGGTGAGTCACCTAGCTACATCAGTGTTCGTCAGGTGAGTCACCTAGCTACATCAGTGTTCGTCAGGTGAATCACCTAGCTACATCAGCGTTCGTCAGGTGAGTCACCTAGCTACATCAGTGTTCGTCAGGTGAATCACCTAGCTACATCAGCGTTCGTCAGGTGAGTCACCTAGCTACATCAGCGTTCGTCAGGTGAGTCACCTAGCTACATCAGCGTTCGTCAGGTGAGTCACCTAGCTACATCAGCGTTCGTCAGGTGAGTCACCTAGCTACATCGGTGTTCGTCAGGTGAGTCACCTAGCTACATCAGTGTTCGTCAGGTGAGTCACCTAGCTACATCAGCGTTCGTCAGGTGAGTCACCTAGCTACATCGGTGTTCGTCAGGTGAGTCACCTAGCTACATCAGTGTTCGTCAGGAGAGTCACCTAGCTACATCAGTGTTCGTCAGGAGAGTCACCTAGCTACATCGGTGTTCGTCAGGTGAGTCACCTAGCTACATCGGTGTTCGTCAGGTGAGTCACCTAGCTACATCGGTGTTCGTCAGGTGAGTCACCTAGCTACATCGGTGTTCGTCATGCGAGTCACCTAGCTACATCGGTGTTCGTCAGGTAAGTCACCTAGCTACATCAGCGTTCGTCAGGTGAGTCACCTAGCTACATCGGTGTTCGTCAGGTGAGTCACCTAGCTACATCAGTGTTCGTCAGGTGAGTCACCTAGCTACTTCAGTGTTCGTCAGGTGAGTCACTTAGCTACATCAGTGTTCGTCAGGTGAATCACCTAGCTACGTCAGGTGAGTCACCTAGCGACATCAATGTTCGTCAGGTGAGTCACCTAGCTACATCAGTGTTCGTCAGGTGTCACCTAGCTACATCAGTGTTCGTCAGGTGAGTCACCTAGCTATATCAGTGTTCGTCAGGTGTCGCCTAGCTACATCAGCATTCGTCAGGTGAGTCACCTAGCTGCATCAGTGTTCGTCAGGTGAGTCACCTAGCTACATCAGTGTTCGTCAGGTGAATCACCTAGCGACATCAATGTTCGTCAGGGGAGTCACCTAGCTACATCAGCGTTCGTCAGGTGTCACCTAGCTACATCAGCGTTCGTCAGGTGTCACCTAGCTACATCAGCGTTCGTCAGGGGAGTCATCTAGCTACATCAGTGTTCGTCAGGGGAGTCACCTAGCTACATCAGCGTTCGTCAGATGAGTCACCTAGCTACATCAGTGTTCGTCAGGGGAGTCACCTAGCTATATCAGAGTTCGTCAGGTGAGTCACCTAGCTACATCAATGTTCGTCAGGTGAGTCACCTAGCTACATCCATGTTCGTTAGGTGAGTCACCTAGCTACCATCAGTGTTCGTCAGATGAGTCACCTAGCTACCATCAGTGTTCGTCAGATGAGTCACCTAGCTACATCAGTGTTCGTCAGGGGAGTCACCTAGCTACATCAGCGTTCGTCAGGTGAGTCACCTAGCTACATCAGTGTTCGTCAGGGGAGTCACCTAGCTACATCAGTGTTCGTCAGGGGAGTCACCTAGCTATATCAGTGTTCGTCAGGTGAGTCACCTAGCTACATCAATGTTCGTCAGGTGAGTCACCTAGCTACATCAGCGTTCGTCAGGTGAGTCACCTAGCTACATCCATGTTCGTCAGGTGAGTCACCTAGCTACATCAATGTTCGTCAGGTGAGTCACCTAGCTACATCCATGTTCGTTAGGTGAGTCACCTAGCTACATCCATGTTCGTTAGCTGAGTCACCTAGCTACATCAGTGTTCGTCAGATGAGTCACCTAGCTACCATCAGTGTTCGTCAGATGAGTCACCTAGCTACCATCAGTGTTCGTCAGGTGAGTCACCTAGCTACATCAGTGTTCGTCAGGTGAGTCACCTAGCTACATCAGTGTTCGTCAGATGAGTCACCTAGCTACATCAGTGTTCGTCAGGTGAGTCACTTAGCTACATCAGTGTTCGTCAGGTGAGTCACCTAGCTACATCAGTGTTCGTCAGGTGAGTCACCTAGCTACATCAGTGTTCGTCAGGTGAGTCACCTAGCTACATCAGTGTTCGTCAGGTGAGTCACCTAGCTACACTAGAGTTCGTCAGGTGAGTGACCTAGCTAGGTAGGTCACATGAGTTACTTCAAGATGGTAACTCTGTCATACAGAAACTACAACAGGACTGTAGTAAACACACTTCCGTGTGTACGGTGTTTCCTGTGGCTCCGTTCATGATAAAGTATGATGACATGAAGGTTGTGTACCAGAGACCAACCCCAGCAAGGTGCAGGTCACGTGTCCACGATTCTCGTGTTATCCATCTGTTGACATAACTGAGGAACGTCTCTCTCTCTCTCTCTCTCTCTCTCTCTCTCTCTCTCTCTCTCTCTCTCTCTCTCTCTCTCTCTCTCTCCCGTGTAACACTCACAACCAACAGGAGCAAGTAACGAGTCAGCTCACGTCTGTGTACATCAGTCGTTGAGTGGCGGGTATATCAGTATCATATAGTGTTAAGCAACAAGAACAAAACAGACAGCAGGGAAAGACTTTCATCACTAAGGTCGGCCGCCACATAACTTTCTCGGTAAAATTCACTCAACCATTACTCCCAGACTTGTCTGACAATGGACGTCTGTCTCCCGTGTGGACGTCGTCCTTCACAAACCTGTGGAAATGTTTCCCTCCGTCACTGCATACGTTAGCTACCGGCCAGGGACGTTGTATGGAAATGTTCCCTGTAAACCTTCACTGCATCTCCAGTCCAACACTACTGTACTGGGAAGGGACGACCGGTACTGGTGGGCTACACGATATGCACTAGTCATGTCACTACAGGAGACATACTGGTGATAACAACCCAGTACATTACAGGAGACATACTGGTGATAACAACCCAGTACATTACAGGAGACATACTGGTGATAACAACCCAGTACACTACAGGAGACATACTGGTGATAACAACCCAGTACATTACAGGAGACATACCGGTGATGACAACCCAGTAAGCTACAAGTAATGGGAAAAGATGAAACACAATGTATTGGTAAAGAGATCCTGTTATACTTGAAGGGTTAACTTGGACTGGGAAACTGATACACAAACACACCGTAACAATATAACCCTAATACTACTAAGAAGGAACGGGAGGAGATATGCGAATGCAAGGAGATATCTAGAAAGATAACAGATCATTATAGGGTTACCCATACAAAGTACTGATAAAATTTCTAGAAATTTGCTGAAATATGAGTGAAGATGTACTTGATAAACCATTAGAAATACTGTCCAATATGTGGCTGGGAGAGAGAGGCGAAGTGCCAAAGGAGTGGAAAACGGCAACCCAGGAGGGGGTCCTGAAGAACAGACAAGTCCTCCTGACGAGTCTCGTCTGTAAGGTACTTGGAAAAAAAATCATCAGAATGCAAATGAATAATTTCCTGCAGATGAGAAATTACCCAAGTGAGAGACAACCCGGCTTTCGGGGAAAGGTCATGTATAACGAACTTGATATTTCTATGAGAGAATGAGCCTTGTTGCAAGTACAAGAGAAGCCGGATGGATCATTCATATCTTGGACTGCCAGACAGAGAGTATCTGATAATGAGATGTATGGGTGGCTGAATAAGATGAATCACCGGTCAGGAATAAGGCGAAGACTCTTTCGAGGGATGGAAGTTCATGTTAGTGGAAGGGAACAAAGGACGCATGTCAGGGACGCCTTCTTCAAGTGGGTTGAGGTCACCAGTGAAGTGCCGCAGGGTTCTGTGCTGAGACCAACGCTCCTCTTGATCTATGGAAATGACTTTCCAGGAAAAGGTCACACACGGGCTCCGAAGTTGATCTCAAAACATGAGTCGTGAAATTCAATCCGAATAAATATGACGAGGACAAAAAACAATGATAAAAGAAAGCCTCAATATCAATATCATCCAGCAAGATATAAGCTACAGGAATCTGAGTGTAGGAAGGTCTTGGGAGTTGACATCGTCCATAACTTGTCCCCAGAGTTCCACATCAGAGAAACAGCAAAATACACAAACAGTTTGTTGGTAAATATCACAACAGTAATGAAGTTCATAAAGACATGTTCAGCAACCTGTTTACCTCGTACATAATGCAAAAACTGAAATATGTTTCTCAAGTTTGGTCTCCGCTCCTTAAAAAACCTCGCAAACAACTGACAGAGAAGGTTCAGGGGAGGCAACATAGATGGTAGCGGAATTTGGAGAGATGACTCATATACACAGGCTTGGAGGCCTTAAATCTGCCCACAACGGAGGAGAGAAGAGTATGGAGTAACTTGATCAAAGTCTTCAAATTATTAAACCAGACTGATGATGGAGACAACCAACACTTCATCATGAATAAAGAGATAACGACTAGACAACACAACATGGAATAGAAAATTAAGAATGGTGGAGGAATGGAACACACTGAATGAGGAAATGATGGCACATGTGGACAGCTGACACAAGATTTGAAAGTTACTTAACGTAAGAGAATGTTTAAGAAATGTGGCCCCGTACAGTGCAAATAAGAAATTACGAAAGTGCAATCACACACACACACACACACACACACACACACAAACACACACACACACACACACACACACACACATAGGGAGGAGGGAGTGCAGGATCAGGAGGACAAGAGATCCTTCATGACGGAGGACCCGGGGAGTCTGCCTGCAGGTCCCTGGTGGCCTTCACGCTGCCCTGACCCAGGCCCTGGCCTGCCTCCTCCTCCTTCTGCCGGGCGGGCCAAACCAGGTTGCACCGCCCCACAATACCAACACACATCAACGCTGGGCCCTCCCTGCTGTCTGTGGTTAGCCACATGAAGAATGCTCTACCCAGTGTTGCAGATCAGAGGAATGTTGAGAATTAATGTGTTGCACAGCAGGTGAGTGTTGCACAGCAGGTGAGTGTTGCACAGCAGGTGAGTGTTGCGAGCTGATAGTTGATGCGTAGGGATGGTTCGTGGCGGGGGTTGGTGAGAGACATCCCCCCCTCTAACAGTCAACCTTATCAGACATCAATCCCAGCAGGTGTCCCTCCACCCCGTGATCCACGGCAGAGGAAGTTAACTCCCCCGTGCGAGCATCCCAACAGTTAACCTCATCTGGCGTTATCTGTCTTGCCTGAACTCACACACACACACACACACACACACACACACACGGGTAGATCTTGAACAAATAGGTAATATCAAATAGGTAACTACAGAAGTAGCAGGTAACCACCGACCAGGAAGGCGTGACCTGCCTAGGGGGAGGGTTAGTGAGGCGGGGCGACGCAGTAAGCCACCACTACAGTAACTGTCTAGTTCCCCTCCCTAACCTCGGTTGCTGTCTTTCTCTGCCTGACACACAAGTGGGGTTGGTGACAGTCAGGTTACAGACACGTTCTCTCCATATGTCACACAACACTTCACAACGTCACCCACAACACGGCTCCTACAACACGTCACCCACAACACGTTACCTACAACACGTCACCCACAACACGTTACCTACAACAAGTCACCCACAACACGTCACCCACACTACACGTTACCCACAACAAGTCACCCACAACACGTCACCCACACTACACGTTACCCACAACAAGTCACCCACTTAACACGTCTCCCACACAACACGTCACCCACAACACATCTCCCACACAACACGTCACCCACACAACTCAAGTGATAACTCTTAACTTTTCCTGCGGTCAGCGCTACGTGCCAGACCTGCGTAATAGCAGAATCTCGGCATAGGTAAGGAAAGTTCGAGAGACGAGGCCCCACGAGAGAAGAACTCTCTCCCCATACCTTATAAAGAGGTAATTCCACACCCGAGCAAGTGAAGCGAGTGGGAGCTAACCATCGACAATGAGACAGTGACCACAGCACAGCACAGCACAGCACAGCAGACAGCATTATGTTCTACCTCACAAGGCTGTTGCCTAACACACGGGCACTCATGCGCCTTAACGCTTCAACACACACACACACACACACAGTACCAACCACAGCCGCACCACCACCACCTCCTGGCACCGGAACAAGTCCAGCCTGGCCAGGCACTGCCACCTGTGAACTGATAATGTTACACCTTCACCTGCCTACCTCATGACACGGATCCTTACCTGCCCCTATACATGACTTACGGTGTTTTCAACGTACGTACTCTCTCTCTCTCTCTCTCTCTCTCTCTCTCTCTCTCTCTCTCTCTCTCTATATATATATATATATATATATATATATATATATATATATATATATATATATATATCGTTCTTCAGGGTGGAGGGGACCATAGCAAACTCCCTCGCCTCCCGTACTTAACACTTTGACAGTATCGTATTCGTCGCACTATGGTCGACACCTGCACAACACTAATACATGTGAAATATACGATGGCAACAAAGTCTATAGAAGGAGGATTAGTGTAACGGGTAGTCCCACTCAAGCAGGAGTCGAAGTGTTAGGGAAGCTGTTACCACTTCCCCGAGCACAGGTGGAGAGATCGTTTCCGACACGTCAAAATCCCAACCCATCTCGTCACCTAGCCAGGACGTACACAGCCCACAACCTCCTGACCTGCTGGTCTGGGGCGTCACTTCAGCAGCGTCTGGCCCACAGTCCCTGATACTGTGCTTCTCTCTGCTCCAAACCTGGGCGTCTGACTCTCTAGGCCTCAGCTGCCGACCTGAATCAACAGATCATGGCATCGATTCCGACAAAACTGCCTACTGATCCCTACTGTCCACTGATACAAGCACATCAACAATACATCACCAAACAGAGGAGGAAACTCATGCATCTCAGGAAGAAGTTTAAATATATACAGAAAACATAACTGGTTTTCACACCACGAAGACTGCACAGGAATACTCTATTATCTAATGATCTCTTTGTCAGAAATGATACTATACAATTTCATAGAAATGCTAAAATGCTAAAATCAAATAGGATCCGTAAGTACAACACTTACATAAATTTTCAAACAATAAAATACCGACCGACATGTATATTTCAAGATCCAATATGAACAACTTAATGACAAATTCATTTAACACAACGCAACACAATTTGTAACGAGTTCACAATTTTCATGAGCCAGTCAGCTGATGTTTTGTTTACATAATTTTTCACGAGGCCATCAGCTGATGTTTATTTACATAACGTTTCACGAGGAAATCAGCTGATGTCTGTTTACATAACGTTATGAATGGCCCACTACAACGTGAATATATTCCCTACATCTACGTCCCCTATATCTACGTCATCCAGCCACTATTATCATTATTTCTTCACCTCATGGCGGAGAGATGGGGGTTAAAGCTCCGCTACTCGCTCTCTCCAACAAAAGATTTTATCTTTTTCTTTCTATTGTGAAAAGCTTTTCATGTATATGAGGAGCCTCGGGCAAGCATCTCCGACGCCCAGCTCTGAGATAATAGGGTCAGATCTCGTCAGCAGCAGCTCAAGACCTCCGTCTGAGTTCAGAAAGAGCGCCATTCACCATGTATCCTCACTCACCCAGGCCTGCCACCCACACCTACAAGGCACTGGCAGCAAGCATTCCGCCCACACCTGCAACGTACTGATGGCAAGCACTCCACCCACCACCTACCCAGTACCCGCATCCTCCTCTCTCTAGAGACAGCAATAAATAAACAGAACTGCAACATTGATGCCCTGCACGACTACCGCCAGCCCAGCATCTCGTGTGGAGAGATTAATTCCGTGTGGATCACAAGGGCCGGCGAGCAGGGTACCTCTCTGGGGCATTACTGAGGTAAACACCCGGAATCTGAAGGGAAGGCAGGCAACGGTGATGGGAGGGTAAACCACGAAGGGCAAGTTACCACATACTGGGAAACTACCCTACAGTGTACACTCGATGTGGTTTTCGTAGTCTCCCGTCATACACTTCACACTACCCACCAAGTCCACTCCTACCCACATCACACCAGCATGCGCAGGTCTCACTCGTCACCTGACTCATTCCTACCAGTGTGGTACGTCCAACGGCCTCATCACACACACGAGGGGCATTAATGTTGGGCTGAGAGGTGTTGGTTGTGGTGGTGACGGGTCTGGGGCCTGATCAACCCGGCTATAGGTACAAACAGTGACACCATCCCACACACACATACACACACACAAAAAAAAAAAAAAAAACACCACACACACACACACACACAGCCCTCCCAGCAGACCGCCCAATAGATATACCTTCCTCCCCGCCAAGATAAACAGGCAGAGCCACACTGCATCCCCCGCACAGATAGATACTTGATAGATTCACCACCCTCACCAGACACAAGCAACTAGGAAGATACAACTTCCTCCCTACGAAGATATACAGCTGGCCAGTATTCATCAATGACTGATCAGCAACTTCTTAATTTTCCTTGACGTTCCAAACAAAGCCTTGAGACTACGGAGTCTCAACTTGCCCTCACACACTAGGCTAACATAAGAGGTAACCGAGCATGATCCTCCATCAATTACTTACGGCCTCAGTGCACCCCTTCACGCCAGGTGTCTCCGACATCCCCACATCCGTCCCCTACTGTCACACAACACCTCTACTCGACACGCTGTCAATGGCCCCGAATCCCTGCACGATATGACCCGCTGATCATGCACCAGGCTATCACTGATGGCTCAGCTTGGGTGTTCAAATGATAGAGTCACAACGGAATGTATTAATACCACAAGATCCTCCATCTGTAACCTGTCAAACCCAGGATCATCAGACCGCTCACGAGTGATCATAATAAAGTGCGTAAGACAAGGGAACAAATGGGAACTTCATTGAAGGGGGCTAATGGGGAGGTGATAACAAGTAGTGGTGATGTGAGAAGGAGATGGAGTGAGAATTTTGAAGGTTTGTTGAATGTGTTTGACCATAGAGTGGCAGATATAGGGTGTTTTGGTCGAGAAGGTGTGCAAAGTGGGAGGGTTAGGGAGAATGATTTGGTAAACAGAGAAGAGGTAGTAAAAGCTTTGTGGAAGATGAAAGTCGGCAAAGCAGCGGGTTTGGATGGTATTGCAGTGGAATTTATAAAAAATAAAGGGGGTGACTGTATTGTTGGCTGGTTGGTGAGGTTACTTAATGTATGTATGACTCATGGTAAGATGCCCGAGGATTGGCGGAATGCTTGCATAGTGCCAATATACAAAGGCAAAGGGGATAAAAGTGAGTGCTCAAATTACAGAGGTATAAGTTTGTTGAGTATTCCTGGGAAATTATATGGGAGGGTATTGATTGAGAGGGTGAAGGCATGTACAGAGCATCAGATTGGGGAAGAGCAGTGTGGTTTCAGAAGCGGTAGAGGATGTGTGGATCAAGTGTTTGCTTCGAAAAATGTATGTGAGAAATATTTAGAAAAGCAAATGGATTCGTATGTAGCATTTATGGATCTGGAGAAGGCATATGAGAGAGTTGATAGAGACGCTCTGTGGAGGTATTAAGAATATGTGGTGTGGGAGGCAAGTTGTTAGAAGCAGTGAAAAGTTTTTATCGAGGATGTAAGGCATGTGTACGTGTAGGAAGAGAGGAAAGTGATTGGTTCTCAATGAAAGGTTGGTTTGCGGCAGGGATGTGTGATGTCTCCATGGTTGTTTGATTTGTTCATGGATGGGGTTGTTAGGGAGGTGAATGCAAGAGTTTTGGACAGACTGGCCAGTCAGGAGCTGGTGGACAGACTGGCCAGTCAGGAGCTGGTGGACAGACTGGCCAGTCAGGGAGCTGGTGGACAGACTGGCCAGTCAGGAGCTGGTGGACAGACTGGCCAGTCAGGAGCTGGTGGACAGACTGGCCAGTCAGGAGCTGGTGGACAGACTGGCCAGTCAGGAGCTGGTGGACAGACTGGCCAGTCAGGAGCTGGTGGACAGACTGGCCAGTCAGGAGCTGGTGGACAGACTGGCCAGTCAGGAGCTGGTGGACAGACTGGCCAGTCAGGAGCTGGTGGACAGACTGGCCAGTCAGGAGCTGGTGGACAGACTGGCCAGTCAGGAGCTGGTGGACAGACTGGCCAGTCAGGAGCTGGTGGACAGACTGGCCAGTCAGGGAGCTGGTGGACAGACTGGCCAGTCAGGAGCTGGTGGACAGACTGGCCAGTCAGGAGCTGGTGGACAGACTGGCCAGTCAGGGAGCTGGTGGACAGACTGGCCAGTCAGGAGCTGGTGGACAGACTGGCCAGTCAGGGAGCTGGTGGACAGACTGGCCAGTCAGGAGCTGGTGGACAGACTGGCCAGTCAGGAGCTGGTGGACAGACTGGCCAGTCAGGGAGCTGGTGGACAGACTGGCCAGTCAGGGAGCTGGTGGACAGACTGGCCAGTCAGGAGCTGGTGGACAGACTGGCCAGTCAGGAGCTGGTGGACAGACTGGCCAGTCAGGAGCTGGTGGACAGACTGGCCAGTCAGGGAGCTGGTGGACAGACTGGCCAGTCAGGAGCTGGTGGACAGACTGGCCAGTCAGGAGCTGGTGGACAGACTGGCCAGTCAGGAGCTGGTGGACAGACTGGCCAGTCAGGAGCTGGTGGACAGACTGGCCAGTCAGGGAGCTGGTGGACAGACTGGCCAGTCAGGAGCTGGTGGACAGACCGGCAGTCAGGGAGCTGGTGGACAGACTGGCCAGTCAGGAGCTGGTGGACAGACTGGCCAGTCAGGAGCTGGTGGACAGACTGGCCAGTCAGGAGCTGGTGGACAGACTGGCCAGTCAGGAGCTGGTGGACAGACTGGCCAGTCAGGAGCTGGTGGACAGACTGGCCAGTCAGGAGCTGGTGGACAGACTGGCCAGTCAGGAGCTGGTGGACAGACTGGCCAGTCAGGAGCTGGTGGACAGACTGGCCAGTCAGGAGCTGGTGGACAGACTGGCCAGTCAGGAGCTGGTGGACAGACTGGCCAGTCAGGGAGCTGGTGGACAGACTGGCCAGTCAGGGAGCTGGTGGACAGACTGGCCAGTCAGGGAGCTGGTGGACAGACTGGCCAGTCAGGGAGCTGGTGGACAGACTGGCCAGTCAGGGAGCTGGTGGACAGACTGGCCAGTCAGGAGCTGGTGGACAGACTGGCCAGTCAGGGAGCTGGTGGACAGACTGGCCAGTCAGGAGCTGGTGGACAGACTGGCCAGTCAGGAGCTGGTGGACAGACTGGCCAGTCAGGAGCTGGTGGACAGACTGGCCAGTCAGGGAGCTGGTGGACAGACTGGCCAGTCAGGAGCTGGTGGACAGACTGGCCAGTCAGGAGCTGGTGGACAGACTGGCCAGTCAGGAGCTGGTGGACAGACTGGCCAGTCAGGAGCTGGTGGACAGACTGGCCAGTCAGGAGCTGGTGGACAGACTGGCCAGTCAGGGAGCTGGTGGACAGACTGGCCAGTCAGGGAGCTGGTGGACAGACTGGCCAGTCAGGAGCTGGTGGACAGACTGGCCAGTCAGGAGCTGGTGGACAGACTGGCCAGTCAGGAGCTGGTGGACAGACTGGCCAGTCAGGAGCTGGTGGACAGACTGGCCAGTCAGGAGCTGGTGGACAGACTGGCCAGTCAGGGAGCTGGTGGACAGACTGGCCAGTCAGGAGCTGGTGGACAGACTGGCCAGTCAGGAGCTGGTGGACAGACTGGCCAGTCAGGAGCTGGTGGACAGACTGGCCAGTCAGGAGCTGGTGGACAGACTGGCCAGTCAGGAGCTGGTGGACAGACTGGCCAGTCAGGGAGCTGGTGGACAGACTGGCCAGTCAGGGAGCTGGTGGACAGACTGGCCAGTCAGGGAGCTGGTGGACAGACTGGCCAGTCAGGAGCTGGTGGACAGACTGGCCAGTCAGGAGCTGGTGGACAGACTGGCCAGTCAGGAGCTGGTGGACAGACTGGCCAGTCAGGAGCTGGTGGACAGACTGGCCAGTCAGGGAGCTGGTGGACAGACTGGCCAGTCAGGAGCTGGTGGACAGACTGGCCAGTCAGGAGCTGGTGGACAGACTGGCCAGTCAGGAGCTGGTGGACAGACTGGCCAGTCAGGAGCTGGTGGACAGACTGGCCAGTCAGGAGCTGGTGGACAGACTGGCCAGTCAGGGAGCTGGTGGACAGACTGGCCAGTCAGGAGCTGGTGGACAGACTGGCCAGTCAGGGAGCTGGTGGACAGACTGGCCAGTCAGGAGCTGGTGGACAGACTGGCCAGTCAGGAGCTGGTGGACAGACTGGCCAGTCAGGAGCTGGTGGACAGACTGGCCAGTCAGGGAGCTGGTGGACAGACTGGCCAGTCAGGGAGCTGGTGGACAGACTGGCCAGTCAGGAGCTGGTGGACAGACTGGCCAGTCAGGAGCTGGTGGACAGACTGGCCAGTCAGGAGCTGGTGGACAGACTGGCCAGTCAGGGAGCTGGTGGACAGACTGGCCAGTCAGGAGCTGGTGGACAGACTGGCCAGTCAGGAGCTGGTGGACAGACTGGCCAGTCAGGAGCTGGTGGACAGACTGGCCAGTCAGGAGCTGGTGGACAGACTGGCCAGTCAGGAGCTGGTGGACAGACTGGCCAGTCAGGGAGCTGGTGGACAGACTGGCCAGTCAGGAGCTGGTGGACAGACTGGCCAGTCAGGAGCTGGTGGACAGACTGGCCAGTCAGGAGCTGGTGGACAGACTGGCCAGTCAGGAGCTGGTGGACAGACTGGCCAGTCAGGAGCTGGTGGACAGACTGGCCAGTCAGGAGCTGGTGGACAGACTGGCCAGTCAGGAGCTGGTGGACAGACTGGCCAGTCAGGAGCTGGTGGACAGACTGGCCAGTCAGGGAGCTGGTGGACAGACTGGCCAGTCAGGGAGCTGGTGGACAGACTGGCCAGTCAGGAGCTGGTGGACAGACTGGCCAGTCAGGAGCTGGTGGACAGACTGGCCAGTCAGGAGCTGGTGGACAGACTGGCCAGTCAGGAGCTGGTGGACAGACTGGCCAGTCAGGAGCTGGTGGACAGACTGGCCAGTCAGGAGCTGGTGGACAGACTGGCCAGTCAGGGAGCTGGTGGACAGACTGGCCAGTCAGGAGCTGGTGGACAGACTGGCCAGTCAGGAGCTGGTGGACAGACTGGCCAGTCAGGAGCTGGTGGACAGACTGGCCAGTCAGGAGCTGGTGGACAGACTGGCCAGTCAGGGAGCTGGTGGACAGACTGGCCAGTCAGGAGCTGGTGGACAGACTGGCCAGTCAGGAGCTGGTGGACAGACTGGCCAGTCAGGAGCTGGTGGACAGACTGGCCAGTCAGGAGCTGGTGGACAGACTGGCCAGTCAGGAGCTGGTGGACAGACTGGCCAGTCAGGAGCTGGTGGACAGACTGGCCAGTCAGGAGCTGGTGGACAGACTGGCCAGTCAGGAGCTGGTGGACAGACTGGCCAGTCAGGAGCTGGTGGACAGACCCTCCTGCTGTGTCAGGCCATGGTAGGTACCCTCCACGACCCTCCTGCTGTGTCAGGCCATGGTAGGTACCCTCCACGACCCTCCTGCTGTGTCAGGCCATGGTAGGTACCCTCCACGACCCTCCTGCTGTGTCAGGCCATGGTAGGTACCCTCCACGAACCTCCAGCTGTGGTAGGCCATGGTAGGTACCCTCCACGAACCTCCAGCTGTGGTAGGCCATGGTAGGTACCCTCCACGAACCTCCAGCTGTGGTAGGCCATGGTAGGTACCCTCCACGAACCTCCAGCTGTGGTAGGCCATGGTAGGTACCCTCCACGAACCTCCAGCTGTGGTAGGCCATGGTAGGTACCCTCCACGAACCTCCAGCTGTGGTAGGCCATGGTAGGTACCCTCCACGAACCTCCAGCTGTGGTAGGCCATGGTAGGTACCCTCCGCGACCCTCCTGCTGTGTCAGGCCATGGTAGGTACCCTCCACGACCCTCCTGCTGTGTCAGGCCATGGTAGGTACCCTCCACGACCCTCCTGCTGTGTCAGGCCATGGTAGGTACCCTCCACGACCCTCCTGCTGTGTCAGGCCATGGTAGGTACCCTCCACGACCCTCCTGCTGTGTCAGGCCATGGTAGGTACCCTCCACGAACCTCCAGCTGTGGTAGGCCATGGTAGGTACCCTCCACGAACCTCCAGCTGTGGTAGGCCATGGTAGGTACCCTCCACGACCCTCCTGCTGTGTCAGGCCATGGTAGGTACCCTCCACGAACCTCCAGCTGTGGTAGGCCATGGTAGGTACCCTCCACGACCCTCCTGCTGTGTCAGGCCATGGTAGGTACCCTCCACGAACCTCCAGCTGTGGTAGGCCATGGTAGGTACCCTCCACGAACCTCCAGCTGTGGTAGGCCATGGTAGGTACCCTCCACGAACCTCCAGCTGTGGTAGGCCATGGTAGGTACCCTCCACGAACCTCCAGCTGTGGTAGGCCATGGTAGGTACCCTCCACGAACCTCCAGCTGTGGTAGGCCATGGTAGGTACCCTCCACGAACCTCCAGCTGTGGTAGGCCATGGTAGGTACCCTCCACGAACCTCCAGCTGTGGTAGGCCATGGTAGGTACCCTCCACGAACCTCCAGCTGTGGTAGGCCATGGTAGGTACCCTCCACGAACCTCCAGCTGTGGTAGGCCATGGTAGGTACCCTCCACGAACCTCCAGCTGTGGTAGGCCATGGTAGGTACCCTCCACGAACCTCCAGCTGTGGTAGGCCATGGTAGGTACCCTCCACGAACCTCCAGCTGTGGTAGGCCATGGTAGGTACCCTCCACGAACCTCCAGCTGTGGTAGGCCATGGTAGGTACCCTCCACGAACCTCCAGCTGTGGTAGGCCATGGTAGGTACCCTCCACGAACCTCCAGCTGTGGTAGGCCATGGTAGGTACCCTCCACGACCCTCCTGCTGTGTCAGGCCATGGTAGGTACCCTCCACGACCCTCCTGCTGTGTCAGGCCATGGTAGGTACCCTCCACGACCCTCCTGCTGTGTCAGGCCATGGTAGGTACCCTCCACGAACCTCCAGCTGTGGTAGGCCATGGTAGGTACCCTCCACGAACCTCCAGCTGTGGTAGGCCATGGTAGGTACCCTCCACGAACCTCCAGCTGTGGTAGGCCATGGTAGGTACCCTCCACGACCCTCCTGCTGTGTCAGGCCATGGTAGGTACCCTCCACGAACCTCCAGCTGTGGTAGGCCATGGTAGGTACCCTCCACGACCCTCCTGCTGTGTCAGGCCATGGTAGGTACCCTCCACGAACCTCCAGCTGTGGTAGGCCATGGTAGGTACCCTCCACGAACCTCCAGCTGTGGTAGGCCATGGTAGGTACCCTCCACGAACCTCCAGCTGTGGTAGGCCATGGTAGGTACCCTCCACGAACCTCCAGCTGTGGTAGGCCATGGTAGGTACCCTCCACGAACCTCCAGCTGTGGTAGGCCATGGTAGGTACCCTCCACGAACCTCCAGCTGTGGTAGGCCATGGTAGGTACCCTCCACGAACCTCCAGCTGTGGTAGGCCATGGTAGGTACCCTCCACGAACCTCCAGCTGTGGTAGGCCATGGTAGGTACCCTCCACGAACCTCCAGCTGTGGTAGGCCATGGTAGGTACCCTCCACGAACCTCCAGCTGTGGTAGGCCATGGTAGGTACCCTCCACGAACCTCCAGCTGTGGTAGGCCATGGTAGGTACCCTCCACGAACCTCCAGCTGTGGTAGGCCATGGTAGGTACCCTCCACGAACCTCCAGCTGTGGTAGGCCATGGTAGGTACCCTCCACGAACCTCCAGCTGTGGTAGGCCATGGTAGGTACCCTCCACGAACCTCCAGCTGTGGTAGGCCATGGTAGGTACCCTCCACGAACCTCCAGCTGTGGTAGGCCATGGTAGGTACCCTCCACGAACCTCCAGCTGTGGTAGGCCATGGTAGGTACCCTCCACGAACCTCCAGCTGTGGTAGGCCATGGTAGGTACCCTCCACGAACCTCCAGCTGTGGTAGGCCATGGTAGGTACCCTCCACGACCCTCCTGCTGTGTCAGGCCATGGTAGGTACCCTCCACGAACCTCCAGCTGTGGTAGGCCATGGTAGGTACCCTCCACGAACCTCCAGCTGTGGTAGGCCATGGTAGGTACCCTCCACGAACCTCCAGCTGTGGTAGGCCATGGTAGGTACCCTCCACGACCCTCCTGCTGTGTCAGGCCATGGTAGGTACCCTCCACGAACCTCCAGCTGTGGTAGGCCATGGTAGGTACCCTCCACGAACCTCCAGCTGTGGTAGGCCATGGTAGGTACCCTCCACGACCCTCCTGCTGTGTCAGGCCATGGTAGGTACCCTCCACGACCCTCCTGCTGTGTCAGGCCATGGTAGGTACCCTCCACGAACCTCCAGCTGTGGTAGGCCATGGTAGGTACCCTCCACGACCCTCCTGCTGTGTCAGGCCATGGTAGGTACCCTCCACGAACCTCCAGCTGTGGTAGGCCATGGTAGGTACCCTCCACGAACCTCCAGCTGTGGTAGGCCATGGTAGGTACCCTCCACGAACCTCCAGCTGTGGTAGGCCATGGTAGGTACCCTCCACGACCCTCCTGCTGTGTCAGGCCATGGTAGGTACCCTCCACGAACCTCCAGCTGTGGTAGGCCATGGTAGGTACCCTCCACGAACCTCCAGCTGTGGTAGGCCATGGTAGGTACCCTCCACGAACCTCCAGCTGTGGTAGGCCATGGTAGGTACCCTCCACGAACCTCCAGCTGTGGTAGGCCATGGTAGGTACCCTCCACGAACCTCCAGCTGTGGTAGGCCATGGTAGGTACCCTCCACGAACCTCCAGCTGTGGTAGGCCATGGTAGGTACCCTCCACGAACCTCCAGCTGTGGTAGGCCATGGTAGGTACCCTCCACGAACCTCCAGCTGTGGTAGGCCATGGTAGGTACCCTCCACGACCCTCCTGCTGTGTCAGGCCATGGTAGGTACCCTCCACGAACCTCCAGCTGTGGTAGGCCATGGTAGGTACCCTCCACGAACCTCCAGCTGTGGTAGGCCATGGTAGGTACCCTCCACGACCCTCCTGCTGTGTCAGGCCATGGTAGGTACCCTCCACGAACCTCCAGCTGTGGTAGGCCATGGTAGGTACCCTCCGCGACCCTCCTGCTGTGTCAGGCCATGGTAGGTACCCTCCACGACCCTCCTGCTGTGTCAGGCCATGGTAGGTACCCTCCACGACCCTCCTGCTGTGTCAGGCCATGGTAGGTACCCTCCACGACCCTCCTGCTGTGTCAGGCCATGGTAGGTACCCTCCACGACCCTCCTGCTGTGTCAGGCCATGGTAGGTACCCTCCACGACCCTCCTGCTGTGTCAGGCCATGGTAGGTACCCTCCACGACCCTCCTGCTGTGTCAGGCCATGGTAGGTACCCTCCACGAACCTCCAGCTGTGGTAGGCCATGGTAGGTACCCTCCACGACCCTCCTGCTGTGTCAGGCCATGGTAGGTACCCTCCACGAACCTCCAGCTGTGGTAGGCCATGGTAGGTACCCTCCACGACCCTCCTGCTGTGTCAGGCCATGGTAGGTACCCTCCACGAACCTCCAGCTGTGGTAGGCCATGGTAGGTACCCTCCACGAACCTCCAGCTGTGGTAGGCCATGGTAGGTACCCTCCACGACCCTCCTGCTGTGTCAGGCCATGGTAGGTACCCTCCACGACCCTCCTGCTGTGTCAGGCCATGGTAGGTACCCTCCACGACCCTCCTGCTGTGTCAGGCCATGGTAGGTACCCTCCACGAACCTCCAGCTGTGGTAGGCCATGGTAGGTACCCTCCACGAACCTCCAGCTGTGGTAGGCCATGGTAGGTACCCTCCACGAACCTCCAGCTGTGGTAGGCCATGGTAGGTACCCTCCACGACCCTCCTGCTGTGTCAGGCCATGGTAGGTACCCTCCACGAACCTCCAGCTGTGGTAGGCCATGGTAGGTACCCTCCACGACCCTCCTGCTGTGTCAGGCCATGGTAGGTACCCTCCACGACCCTCCTGCTGTGCCAAGCCATGGTAGGTACCCTCCACGACCCTCCTGCTGTGTCAGGCCATGGTAGGTACCCTCCACGAACCTCCAGCTGTGGTAGGCCATGGTAGGTACCCTCCACGAACCTCCAGCTGTGGTAGGCCATGGTAGGTACCCTCCACGAACCTCCAGCTGTGGTAGGCCATGGTAGGTACCCTCCACGAACCTCCAGCTGTGGTAGGCCATGGTAGGTACCCTCCACGAACCTCCAGCTGTGGTAGGCCATGGTAGGTACCCTCCACGACCCTCCTGCTGTGTCAGGCCATGGTAGGTACCCTCCACGAACCTCCAGCTGTGGTAGGCCATGGTAGGTACCCTCCACGACCCTCCTGCTGTGTCAGGCCATGGTAGGTACCCTCCACGAACCTCCAGCTGTGGTAGGCCATGGTAGGTACCCTCCGCGACCCTCCTGCTGTGTCAGGCCATGGTAGGTACCCTCCACGAACCTCCAGCTGTGGTAGGCCATGGTAGGTACCCTCCGCGACCCTCCTGCTGTGTCAGGCCATGGTAGGTACCCTCCTGCTGTGTCAGGCCATGGTAGGTACCCTCCACGACCCTCCTGCTGTGTCAGGCCATGGTAGGTACCCTCCACGAACCTCCAGCTGTGGTAGGCCATGGTAGGTACCCTCCACTACCCTCCTACTGCGTCAGGCCAAGGCAGGTACCTTCCACGACCCTCCTACTGCGTCAGGCCAAGGCAGGTACCTTCCACGACCCTCCTACTGCGTCAGGCCAAGGCAGGTACCTTCCACTACCCTCCTACTGCGTCAGGCCAAGGCAGGTACCTTCCACGACCCTCCTACTGCGTCAGGCCATGTCAGGTACCCTCCACGACCCTCCTACTGCGTCCAGCCATAGCAGGTACCCTCCACGACCCTTATACTGCGTCCAGCCACGACAGGTACCCTTCACGACCCTCCTACTACGTCAGGCCAAGGTAGGTACCTTCCATGACCCTCCTGCAGCGTTAGGCCATTGGTAGGTACCCTCCACGACCCTCCTGCTGTGTCAGGCCATGGTAGGTACCCTCCGCGACCCTCCTGCTGTGCCAAGCCATGGTAGGTACCCTCCACGAACCTCCAGCTGTGGTAGGCCATGGTAGGTACCCTCCTGCTGTGTCAGGCCATGGTAGGTACCCTCCACGACCCTCCTACTGTGCCAGACCAAGACGGGAGTGGTGTTAGACCGTCATAAACCAAGCACCCCGACCCCCACAGCAGCAGCAGCCACTTGTGAAGGGGCCCACGCAGTGTTTCCACACACACACACACACATACACACACACACACACACACACACACACACACACACCTTGCATCACAACCTAAACTTTTCCATGTTAAGTGATACAAGTCAGGTGACACGCCTCCCGCCCAGCACCACCAGGCTCGGGGTCCATCCCCACCCCAGCACACAGACACCAGATCCCATAAATGCCACCATATGTCACGACCCAGCCCACGGTTCCACTACCCACCCTATGGCTCCCAGACCCACACCACAGCTCCACCACCCACCCTATGGCTCCCCGACCCATTCCACGGTTCCACCACCGACTCTCCGGCTCCTGAAGTAGTTCAATGCTTCAGACATGTTATCGTCCAGTACATCCTGATGACCTCTCTCTCTCTCTCTCTCTCTCTCTCTCTCTCTCTCTCTCTCTCTCTCTCTCTCTCTCTCTCCAACAACACTGGAGGTACTAGACCCACACACAACATTCCTCATCACTACAATGTTCAACACATAGCTGCAGGAAGGAACACTGACGAATAAAAGGAAGATGACGAACGTCTGCCTGATTTACAAAGGAAAATAAAAAAAAGGGAGGGTGGGAGGAGGAGGCGGCGGCGGTGGGCGTGGTAGATGCGTCTCATGTCTCGCCGTATCACTCTGATTGCAGGTGATGTCATCAGAAGCAACCATCAGGAAAACCACTTTTTTAAGATTTACAAGATAATCATCTGACAATATGAAATCCAATAACAGATCATGTTTAGCGAGTCCACTCGAGGTTTTTTTTGTTAAATACATAATATTATTACAAGGAATCAAAATCCTATTTAGATGTTCTACATCTAGACTTACGAAAATCTTGAAGTACCACGTCTGAGATTCTCACGTAAAATAAAGTTCATGCCACAGGAAACTCGAGCGTGCCGCACACTGACTGACTGGCTTACAGTGGAGGCCCCGGGAGCACGAGACTGGCTCAGCGTGACCAGCGCCCCAACACCAGCATCACTCCCACCAACCAGCACTTTTGTGTCGCCTGCGCAGCATGACGAGACACTTCAGGATCGCTCTCTCCGTCGGCGTCATCGTCCGTCCATCCGTCCGTCGTGGCCGTCGTCTTCAGCCTTCGTGCGTCGTCGTGGTCATCCGTCGACCGTCGTCTTTATCATCCGTCGTCGGCACGTTCGTTGTAGTGGTCATCCGTCCTCGGGAGGCCCAGTTCAACTCAGATCTACACGAGACTCCACACAGTCGTTCCCCGGGACGTGAAGGACGCGTGACACAACAACTATAACTCTAGGTTAGGTTAGGTTAGGTTAGATTAGGTTAGGTTAGGTCAGGTTAGGTTAGGCTAGGTTAGGTTAGGTTAGGTTAGGTTAGGTGTGAGTTAATGTCACGTGTATACATACGCAGGTTCAACCCGCCTCACAGTCAACAGGAAATTCAAGCCATGACTACGGCATTACACAGTTGTGTCCCATCATGTCTGTACACACCTGCTATGATAAGGTTTAACCTGGAACTCTACCATGAATCATAACTTCAAATCCCACCCTCGGCGATGGAACTCAAACCTGGATCTGATACACCTTCCAAAGAAATATTTCCAGCCGTCCTTACTTCCCTGCGGACAACTACGGCGTACTGCAGGCCACACAAGCATCCCACGGGACATCCCTCACCTTAGTGTCATTATCAACGAATTGCCACGCTGATCATCGTCAAATGTCAAGAATTTACGGCAGCCAAGAAATGAACGCATAATGGCTGAACGGAGAA
The DNA here is from genome assembly GCF_036320965.1 of Panulirus ornatus. Classification (NCBI taxonomy): domain Eukaryota; kingdom Metazoa; phylum Arthropoda; class Malacostraca; order Decapoda; family Palinuridae; genus Panulirus; species Panulirus ornatus. The sequence continues at coordinate 41,258,062 of NC_092229.1, forward strand.
AGACTTACGTATACTTCAAGACTCACAGTGATGAAGACAAACTGATGCTGTGCCCAGATACATGACACACAGATCTTACTGTATAAAGATACAGTGTAATGCATTCTGGTCATAATTTTAAAAATTGCAGATAAGATATTCGGCAAACCGTTATTAGAAGCAGATACAAGAAGATAAAAGGACTGGGAGCGAGAATCAACAATGACGTAAAATGTGCAAAGCAATCCTGAGCTGCAGGTAATATAGGAAACAAGTGATGAGTTTTATGTGTACACATGTAAGCTATACAACGAAAGACACAGTATTTACCGGTAGGAACTCTTTATACCGCCATTGTAATACGTCATTTACAATACGCTTTTCAGTTCTGCTTACCAAACTTAATCAATATCAAAGACGGTGAAATCTAGAATAAATACAAAGACAGTCAACAAAACTCATTCTGTTGTTCATAAAACTCACGGAGAAAAACTTAAACAAGTAAAATCATTGTCAAAAGAAAATACAGACTCCAACATCTTCATAATTTGTATTTATGTGACAACACTATCTTGACAAAGGCCAACAACAGACGTATGTAACCTAAGACGTTCATACCAACTTGCAGGAAAGTATTTTCAGTTGAAGATTAACAGAAGACACAACCACCAGATGTTGTCCAGACCAAGACTACCAATGATTCTTAATCAACGGCTGCACGAATACAAGTGACATTACCAGTAAATAAATATAACAAATAAACGTATATTCCTCCACCTTCTTTCTTTTCAGATTTAAGCCTCTTTCCCAGAGTTTGAAACTACATGAGTGTATTTACCTATTTAGATTTTCCACTAAAGTTTCACGTTTCATTAAGCTCTCTCTCCTGCGTGAAGCTCATCAGCTATTTTCATACCGGTGTACGTGCCGCACGCAGGAGGTGGCGGGTGGGAAGGCAGCCTTCTGCTCCGATCCTGTTCCATTATCTATAAACATTAGGACCTCAGGATAGTAACAGCTGGTTACCGTAGTCATGGACCAACACGTCTTTAGTTATCTTTACTCCCCATGTAATCCCCCTCACACCCAAGACCCACCGCACAGCTCCCTAACCTCCTCTCACCTATTCCCCAACTCCCATACCTCCTCCTATCCACCCACCGGTCCCAAACACTCCCCTACCCACCCCACAGATTCCCTATCTTCCCCTAAGGACCCCATAGTTCCCCTTCCTTCACTAACGTTTCCCTTACCCAAAACTGTTGATGTATACTGACACCTCCTTCCCTCAGTCTCCCTCGCACTTGACTCGACCCCCAGTGTTTCTTGTCCGGGTGCAGCATGTGTCATGCGCGTGGCTTAACTGTCACCACACACTGGACAGCCAACCATGTGTGTGTAAAGACAGTTTTCCCACTGAAGTTTCAAGTCATTCTTCGATCACTACATCATTAAGCCACGTCAGGAACTAATGGTGCGATGCAGTGTATAATGTTAACAAACATACAACATAGTGAACACGACCCTGGCATCTACGTCATCACATACCATCGCTTCCAACACCAGTCCTGCCTCACCATCACCGCTTCCAACACCAGTCCTGCCAAACCACCACCGCTTCCAACACCAGTCCTGCCTCACCACCACCGCTTCCAACACCAGTTCTGCCAAACCACCACCGCTTCCAACAACCACCGCTTCCAACACCAGTCCTACCTGACCACCACCGCTTCCAACACCTGCCTGACCACCATCTCTTCCAACACCACTAGCATCACGTGACCTTAAGTTGGAAGTGAGCATCGCCAGGAGGAGGCGTGTGCCTCGCCTGACGGTAGAGCGAGGAGCGCGGTGCTGGAGGGTATGTGTCCAGCCAGGACCGGTTGGTGGGTGTGTGGGGCTGGGGGTGAGCTGGGGGTGAGTCACAGGGGTCGGCTGGGTGCCACTACTGACTCACTGACTCACACCCGCCCTGGGCAGGTCGTCTTCTGGGACCCTGCCTACCCTACCCTACCCGCCTCACCAACACTAGCGCCTCCATCTCCGACCTCCCCAGCCACCAACACCACCAGTGCCACAGCTCGGGCACAAAATACCACTGCCACTTTATCATCCATACCTAACACACTGTTGCACCCTCCTCCACCCACCTTGCCCCACCTGAAGTGTCAAGACTGTCACTATCTTGCAACCACCACCACAACACCTTCCTCAGACACGACTCACCAACACCATTCCTAACCATTCAACACAGATGGGTATACCATTCTGCCCTATCATCACCAGTACCATTATACAGCAAAAGGGCACCACAGTACCACACTAGTGGAGACCTTCCTCAACACACACACACACACACACACACACACACATGAAGCCACCTCCCCAGGAGCGACAAACAGACCACGGGGAGAGAGGTTACTTCCGTTGACGAGACATCCTGACCCGGGGCTTCCACATCCTGAGGTGTGTGTGTATGTGTGCGCGCGTGCGCGCAAGGTATCCTTCTCAGAGCAGCCTATGTCCGGCGTCAGACTCCCGGGCTGCCGTACGTTTGGACGCTCCTTCAGTTTTCTATCTTTCAGCAAACACTCTCCCTTCCCTCTCCCTCTGCTTCACTCACTTCAAAACTCCCTCCCTCCCACTGACCTTTATCTTCTCTCTCTCTCTCTCTCTCTCTCTCTCTCTCTCTCTCTCTCTCTCTCTCTCTCTCTCTCTCTCTCTCTCTCCCTCCCTCTCTCTCTCTCTCAGACACCAGGACTTAATATTAAAGTAAGAACGACTGTGGGTCACCGTGAACAATGGTCCACACTGCAGGGGGTCCGTGTGGTGGCCAGGTGTGGCTCAGTAAGGTCCGTGGTCGACGTGGTCCAGCAACTGTGCACATGAGCGACACCATGGCAGCGGCTCAACAAGACAGGCACTCTGGCGGCCAAACATGAGTGTCACTAATGATGTAATACACCTCACCTCACCTCACCACCCTCGTAAACATGTCTGGAAACTGTATGCGAGTCTGTGTATGTGGCTGTGTGTGTCAGAGATGATAGGAATAACTGTCCTGTACTCGTCAGTACACGGGGCAGGTACGTGTGTACCTGTGTGTACACCTGGGGATATTTATACACACAGTGACCGGCATGGCAAGGGCATAACATACCTTAATCATGGTCATCTCGGGTGGGAGGAATATCAGGGTTGAAACAAGAAATGAGTCGGACGTTCTCAGGTGTTGGCGAATCTGGCTCTTGAACGAAGGAACGTTGTTGGAAAAGAAGCTGGATGGAGGTTGATAACTTTCCTGTGTCATGACGGTTAACCCTGGTGTGGCAGGTCTCCACACACACACAAGCAGGAGTCAGGCGAGAGTTACGAGTCCAGACTGTGGTGGCAAGACACATTCAGACGTCTCACGAGAGGAGTGGGCGAACTAATGGTTGCAGGACAGGAAAAGAGTAGCACCATCACAGCGGACAGAGAGGGAGGGATGCTGGGAGAGGAGTAATACCTAGACAAATAAATATATATATACATAAATCAGACGGATGGTTTTCGATTGTAACATGGCTAGTAGAGAGATGGCGGAGGAAGCATCCTAAACTGTGAGCAGCACTCCACACTAGGCTTAATCAAACCCCTGCAGATATGAAGCAGACGTTCACAATGACAATAATCACGGCCCATGTACCACACTCCCACCATCAGGGAAGCAGGCTTGATGTGCACGTTACTCACCGCTGGGGTCAGGTGTTCTCACACTGAATACAGGCAGACCAGTGGCGTCAGAGAGAGACATCACTGAATCTAACCACTGTACTATTTCTCCCAGCTGAACCATCATAACCACTGTACTATTTCCCTCAGCTGAACCATCTGTGTCTACCTTCTTTACTTACAATGGCTGATTCTCATTCAGCAGGATAATTTGGAGCATTTTCCATAATCATCGCCTACTTGAAATATTAGAGAGAGTGAGAGAGAGAGAGAGAGAGAGAGAGAGAGAGAGAGAGAGAGAGAGAGAGAGAGAGAGAGAGAGAGAGAGAGAGAGAGAGAGAGAGAGAGACCTAATATGATGCTTTCCCTTGTACAGGTAGCAGGTCACAACACAAGAAATGACATTCATCAGGTCCTCTAGTACCCTTGTATAGGTAGCAGGTCACAGCACAGCAGGTGGCAGGCCACAGGTGAGCTATAAGCGTCACATTCTGCCCTCATCAAACCAGTTTAGGTAAGGTATACGAGCACTTGGGTGGGCGAGGAGTCTGACATGATGAGTGTGATGACCAGGCGAGGGTAAAGGCCCAGAGCAGGAGGGATCTGGCTGGGTCGTGCTGGAAGAGGTCAGGCTAACCCTGGGGTCTGTAATGGTGGGGGAACAGGTGGTGAACATGATACCAGGTAAACAACAGGTGAGGGGCAGGTGAACTAAAAACATCCCAGTCATCCATCGTTCTTGTACTACAGTAAGTACTTCATTACATCTTTTTTTATTTTCTTTTACTTCATTTTAAGTTATGTCCTCTGGTGGCTTTACCACTACATCTCGCGAAGGACTGTTCACTATCTACGTCATCAAGCTGGTTTAAAATCTTAAACGTTGTGATCAGATCACCCCTTATTCTTCTCTCCTCCATAGTGGGCAAATTTAAAGCTTCTGGCACAGTCTGCCTCCTTTAAAGTTATCCTTCTGCGAGATGAAGTCATCGCTCAAGTCCTTCACACACACACACACACACACACACACACACACACACACACACAGCTGCGGCTTATTTCCTGCCACATCACATTCATCCACAAACCTTCCTTCAACGTGTCCGACCCTCGTTACTTTACATTCACTCGGCTTGAACTTCATCAACCATGTATCAGACCAACTTGGGAATGTTTGGGTCCCCTTGCAAGGTGCTGCAATCCTCCCCGCTTTCCACTTCCCTTATGACCTCTGTATCATCAGCAAACATATTCCAGTAGGAATCCACACCTGGCAAGTCACTGACATAGATCAAGAAGAGTATTGGAACTAGGAAAGATCCATTCGGGATTTCACTGACGCCCTACACCCATTCTGAGACGGTCCTCTGTCATGCGTCTTTTGTTCCCTTTTATAATTCCGTCCACCAAAGGATTCTCCCCTCTATTCCTGCCAGGTGATCCAGTCTCTTAATTAGCCTCCCATACGACCGCGTCAAATGCTTTCTGGCAGTCTAGATACTAAAAACCCAGCCAGGACCATCTCTACTATCTAAAACGGAGCTCACTCTCTCATGAAAGATTAAAAAATGATGTTTTATGATGGGCAGACTGATAAGGATCTTTCTGCAAGACTTACGCAACATAAATATAATATAAGAACGGGACAGGAATCAAATGCTTTGCTTAATCATTTCAAAAATGATCATTGTATTGACTGGAGTAATGCTATCTCAGTTACTATCTCTCTCCTTTACCACGAGAAATATCATTGAATCTTCTATCATCAAATACACAAAGAATTGCAACATTAATATTAGTGAAGGTTTATACAAATTGGATAGCTTCATTGTTGACAAAATTTGCAAACGTTTCCCTTTCTTGTCCACATAATAAGTTTTATGATACGCATGTTGCCAGACTTAAACGCACCCGAACTCCAATCGGGTAGTCATTTGTTTACCAAATGGCGTCCTAGCTACGTCTCTTCGTTGTACATCATCTGACTGCTATATTTCTCTCTTGACGAGATCATTAAGCGAAAGTGCACTTGGGAACTTATCGTGTTTCATTTTCCACGTGGACTCATAGGAATATCTTGATCACGAGCAAAATCGTGATCCTTTCCAATATATGTATGGCAGTGTGTCTGTACACAGGGAAGGTAATATTACTCACTATGTAGAGAAGCCAAAGATCCATGAGGCTGGCTGGTGGACGGGGCAGCCGATGATAGGGTGTACAGGCGTCGAGATGACGAAGGTGGAGTCAACGAAATGTACTAAGGATGTACTGTGTGTGTGTGTGTGTGTGTGTGTGTGTGGAGGGGGGTGGCGAGTGGAGGTGGAAGTAAGATATCAGTCAACCTGTTCCAGGCAGCTACCAGCACCCACCGTCACCTTGGCAACACACGCCAGAGGGCTCACACTCACCCATCCAGCCAGCAGGCAAGCAGGTAGGCACGCTGAAGAGAGAGAGAGAGAGAGAGAGAGAGAGAGAGAGAGAGAGAGAGAGAGAGAGAGAGAGAGAGAGAGAGAGAGAGAGAGAGAGGAGGGGGGGACAGACCCGCAACACACAGAGATGGCAAGTGTAATCAACGTACGTAGATATGATTACCTTTCCTACCATACACTTGTTGGCCCCGCACCATCTGAGCCAGGTAGCATTAGGGAAACATGACTGCCTTTGCAGAGAAAATCCTCAGTTGGTCCCTCCTTCTGTTCCCATGTCTGGAAAACTAATGCAGGAGGCAAGAATTCCCAGCACCTTCCTTCCTCCCTTCTAGTCTTATCTCTATCCAAGCATATGAGTATCAAACACACACACACACACACACACACACACACACACACACACACACACACACACACACATATATATATATATATATATATATATATATATATATATATATATATATATATATATATATATATATATTAAAGGAGGAAAGTACGAGTGAGGCCAAAGTGGGTCAGGTGCGAGAGGAGAGAGTTGGGTATGTGAGTAAGGAAAGTGGAGTATGAGAGTGAGAAGAGACGGCAGTATATGAGGACTGAGTGAGGTAGGTGAGTGAGTAGAGAGTGGGATATATGAGTAATGACTGAATGGGGCAACTGAGTGAGAGAAAGTGGGGCAGGTGATTAAGGAGAGAGTGGGGTATGTGAGTGAGGTGAGAGTTGGGTAGGTGAGGGAGGAAAGAGCAGTGTATCTGAGTGAGGTAACAGTGAGACATATGAGTGAAGAGAAAGTTGGGTATATGAATGAGTTGAGGGAGACACAGGTGAGTGAGTTGAGGGAGGGACAGGTGAGTGAGAAGAGAGTGGGGTATAAGAATGAGGAGAGTGGGTCAGGTGAGTGTGGAGAGAGAGGGGTATGCGAGAGAGAGAGAGAGGTTGTGTGTGTGTGTGTGTGTGTGTGTGTGTGTGTGTGTGTGTGTGTGTGTGTGTGTGTAGGTAAAGGGCATAAGGAGGGAGGTAGGGATGGGTGGAGGGCCCGGTGAGAGCCCCACCTGTTGGCCGGGCAGCCTCGCTCCTCACCTGCTGCCTCCCACAGTCTTTGTTGCTTCACCAGCACCCACCCACACCTTCCACACCCAAGGTCGCCTTCCTCCTCCAGCAGCAGCCACACCTCTCCTCTCCTGCTGCCAACCTGACCCACAGTTATCGCTCCTCCTCAACCTTACATCAACACCTAAAACCTTGGCAGGAATGAGACAAGTGTTGACTACCACTTACACACTCACAGGCAGGCTCGTGGCCACACCTTGTTGCTGGCCACAGTAATTGGCCCCGGCTTCCAGCAGGATCATGGCCGCACCTTGCACCTTGTTGCTGGCCACAACAGGTGGCCCCGACCTCCAGCAGGCTCATGGCCGCATCTTTTTGCTGGCCACAACAGGTGGTGTCCCCGACCTTCACTGCCCCAAGCCTGCCAACCACACCATGACAGACTGTGACCAGTCAAGAGGAAGAAGGTGAGGAGCCAAACATATCCTGGAGAGTGGCTGGCGGGCGGGCAGGCGGGCGGAGGAGGCAGCAGCGGAGGATGACGACTGCTAGCCCTCCCTGCCTGCATCATTTCATAAAGAAGTATGAGCATCTTACCTACGCTGATACATTCATTCCTCCTCACAACCAGCCCACAGGTGGGTCTCGTGCTCCAGCTGGCAGTCTTTTTTTTTTTTGTCGTCAGTTAGATCCGGTCGCGAGGCACAATATTTACATATGTAATGTCTTATTATTGCCACAGTGGGTTGGTTGGGTTAGACACACACTTCGTTATCAGCACTGGTTACACTGGTGTCATCTGGGGTAGAGAACGTTTGAGTGGCTTCGGTCAGGGCGGCTAAGATTACGTCAAGTTGGGCTGCATTAGTTTACCTCAGCTCAGGTCTGGTTTCAACGAGACCACTATGGTCTGTCCCGTTCATGAGCCGCTGTGGGCCAGATTAACTTAAGACAGGTTACATAAGGTTCGGCTGTATTAGGTTAGGTCGAGTTATGTACATAACTTCGAACGAATAATTATAAAAAAAAACTGTTCGTTAAGGGGACGCGGGAGACATAAGTCATGCCCTACACTGGCGATAAAGCATCCTTATACAGGGAATAAATCATCCCGGAACCAACACAACATTATCTACACTGGCTGTGTACACCAGCCACTACACAAGCCACAGTGCATGATACTTACTTCCCCAGACACAAGGCACACCAAGCCACAGTGCATGATACTTACTTCCCCAGACACAAGGCACACCAAGCCACAGTGCATGATACTTACTTCCCCAGACACAAGGCACACCAAGCCACAGTGCATGATACTTACTTCCCCAGACACAAGGCACACCAAGCCACAGTGCATGATACTTACTTCCCCAGACACAAGGCACACCAAGCCACAGTGCATGACACTTACTTCCCCAGACACAAGTCACACCAAGCCACAGTGCATGACACTTACTTCCCCAGACACAAGGCACACCAAGCCACAGTGCATGATACTTACTTCCCCAGACACAAGGCACACCAAGCCACAGTGCATGACACTTACTTCCCCAGACACAAGGCACACCAAGCCACAGTGCATGATACTTACTTCCCCAGACACAAGGCACACCAAGCCACAGTGCATGATACTTACTTCCCCAGACACAAGGCACACCAAGCCACAGTGCGTGACACTTACTTCCCTAGACATAAGACACACCAAGCCACAGTGCATGACACTTACTTCCCCAGACACAAAACACACAAAGCCAGAGTGCATGACACTTACTTCCCTAGACACAAGACACACCAGGCCAAAGTGCATGACACTTCCCCAGACAGAAGATGCACCAAGCCAGAGTGCATGACACTTACTTCACGACATGAAATAAACCAAGCCAGAGTACATGACACTTACTTCTCCAGACACAATACACACCAAGCAGTACATGACACTTCCCCAAACAAAAGACACACCAAGCCAGAGTACATCAACTCAGCACGTTATATCATATAAGTGGGCCCACCAGATGTGTGAGGGTGTGAGTGAAGGGAATTAATATTTAGAGAGAGGCTGCCTGGCCGGCGGAGACCGACCCCAACGAAAACGAATACAAGAACAGTTTGTTATGCAAGGTTGGCTCCGCCAACGTGTCATGACCTGACCCGACCACGTCTGTTGTGGTCAATAGGTGTGACTCACGGATGGGTGAGCTTATGCAGGCAACAAGACCTAACTCGAATTAGATTCAGACAGACGATGAGACGAGTGGCTGAGCTGGGAGCGAACCTAGACTGATCGAGAGGCCGCGGGCGGTGAGTGTCGTGGAGTGTTGCGTCGTCAGCCGGGGAAGGAACAGTGGACAGTAAAACTGTTGTGTATTCTGGTGAGGACGGGTGTCAGGAGCCAGCCAGACTGAGGGCGGCGCGTGTGGTGGCCAGTGGCAAGGGGGCGGGGGACTGGGAGGGAGGGTGAGGCAAGAGTCCAGCGGCTCCTCATATGAGGCAGGGCACGTCAACACCCGAGGTGTGTGTGTGCGTTGAGTGTGTGTGTGTGTGTGTGTGTGTGTGTGTGTGTGTGTGTGTGTGTGTGTGTGTGAGGAACGAAGGGAAGCGGAGGGGGTGTAACAGACGGAATGTAGTGGAAGTAGGGAATAGCAGATAAAGAGTTAATCACAACACACAGCCCCCCCCCCCTACGGAGTCCATTCCCCCCACCCTCACCCTCCTCCCCCAGAAGAATCACCATCCACCTGCACCCATGGTCACCAGGGGATGCCAGGGGTCACCAGTAACATGACAGACCGTCACTGCACACCAGCTGTAAACATGGACACAATCTCTTGATCGGGGAACAACTGATTATTTTATTCTTGCTGCAGGAGTGGCTAGTTTACGGTGCACTCCATCCTGTGGTCGGTGACGCAAAGGAGGATACAAGGTGCACATCAGGTACAGGGAACAGGACTCAATCGTTGAAGTCATAGCTAACTATGACTAGGTGTTACTGAAGCAATTATTTAGCGATTTACATTGTAACTTAACTATTTACAAAAACAGTGAACGACAATAATAGGATTATGCATCATTAACAAGTGCACTATGTACAAAAACCTAAGTCAGGGAACTTTTTAAGTACCACAGGTAAAACATTGTCATGGATGAAATGCTTACACGTCTTATTATGTTGCACAACATTTGGGTTCTGTTGATACTGATGGTGGATATATATATATATATATATATATATATATATATATATATATATATATATATATATATATATATATATATTGCTTTGTCGCTGTCTCCCGCGTTTGCGAGGTAGCGCAAGGAAACAGACGAAAGAAATGGCCCAACCCACCCCCACACACATGTATATACATACACGTCCACACACGCAAATATACATACCTATACATCTCAATGTACACATATATATACACACACAGACACATACATATATATCCATGCACACAATTCACACTGTCTGCCTTTATTCATTCCCATCGCCACCTCGCCACACATGGAATACCATCCCCCTCCCCCCTCATGTGTGCGAGGTAGCGCTAGGAAAAGACAACAAAGGCCCCATTCGTTCACACTCAGTCTCTAGCTGTCATGCAATAATGCCCGAAACCACAGCTCCCTTTCCACATCCAGGCCCCACAAAACTTTCAATGGTTTACCCCAGACGCTTCACATGCCCTGATTCAATCCACTGACAGCACGTCAACCCCGGTATACCACATCGATCCAATTCACCCTATTCCTTGCCCGCCTTTCACCCTCCTGCATGTTCAGGCCCCGATCACTCAAAATCTTTTTCACTCCATCTTTCCACCTCCAATTTGGTCTCCCACTTCTCCTCGTTCCCTCCACCTCCGACACTTACATCCTCTTGCTCAATTTTCCTCACTCATTCTCTCCATGTGCCCAAACCATTTCAAAACACCCTCTTCTGCTCTCTCAACCACGCTCTTTTTATTTCCACACATCTCTCTTACCCTTACATTTATTTTGCTTTGTCGCTGTCTCCCGCGTTAGCGAGGTAGCGCAAGGAAACAGACGAAAGAATGGCCCAACCCGCCCACATACACTTGTATATACATACACGTCCACACACGCAAATATACATACCTATACATCTCAATGCACACATATATATACACACACAGACATATACATATATACACATGTACATAATTCATACTGTCTGCCTTTATTTGTTCCCATTGCCACCTCGCCACACATGGAATAACAACCCCCTCCCCCTCATGTGTGCGAGGTAGCGCTAGGAAAAGACACCAAAGGCCCTATTAGTTCACACTCAGTCTCTAGCTGTCATGTAATAATGCACCGAAACCACAGCTCCCTTTCCACATCCAGGCCTCACACAACTTTCCATGGTTTACCCCAGACGCTTCACATGCCCTGGTTCAATCCATTGACAGCACGTCGACCCCGGTATACCACATCGTTCCAATTCACTCTATTCCTTGCACGCCTTTCACCCTCTTGCATGTTCAGGCCCCGATCACTCAAAATCTTTTCACTCCATCTTTCCATCTAAAATTTGGTCTCCCACTTCTCCTCGTTCCCTCCACCTCTGACACATATATCCTCTTGGTCAATCTTTCCTCACTCATTCTCTCCATGTGACCAAACCATTTCAAAACACCCTCTTCTGCTCTCTCAACCACGCTCTTTTTATTTCCACATATCTCTCTTACCCTTACATTACTTACTCGATCCAACCACCTCACACCACATATTGTCCTCGAACATCTCATTTCCAGCACATCCACCCTCCTGCGCACAACTCTATCCATAGCCCACGCCTCGCAACCATACAACATTGTTGGAACCACTATTCCTTCAAACATACCCATTTTTGCTTTCCGAGATAATGTTCTCGACTTCCAAACATTCTTCAAGGCTCCCAGAATTTTCGCCCCCTCCCCCACCCTATGATTCACTTCCGCTTCCATGGTTCCATCCGCTGCCAGATCCACTCCCAGATATCTAAAACACTTTACTTCCTCCAGTTTTTCTCCATTCAAACTTACCTCCCAAATGACTTGACCCTCAACCTTACTGTACCTAATAACCTTGCTCTTATTCACATTTACTCTTAACTTTCTTCTTTCACACACTTTACCAAACTCAGTCACCAGCTTCTGCAGTTTCTTACATGAATCAGCCACCAGCGCTGTATCATCAGCGAACAACAACTGACTCACTTCCCAAGCTCTCTCATCCACAACAGACTGCATACTTGCCCCTCTTTCCAAAACTCTTGCATTCACCTCCCTAACAACCCCATCCATAAACAAATTAAACAACCATGGAGACATCACACACCCCTGCCGCAAACCTACATTCACTGAGAACCAATCACTTTCCTCTCTTCCTACACGTACACATGCCTTACATCCTCGATAAAAACTTTTCACTGCTTCTAACAACTTGCCTCCCACACCATATATTCTTAAAACCTTCCACAGAGCATCTCTATCAACTCTATCATATGCCTTCTCCATATCCATAAATGCTACATACAAATCCATTTGCTTTTCTAAGTATTTCTCACATACATTCTTCAAAGCAAACACCTGATCCACACATCCTCTACCACTTCTGAAACCACACTGCTCTTCCCCAATCTGATGCTCTGTACATGCCTTCACCCTCTCAATCAATACCCTCCCATATAATTTACCAGGAATACTCAACAAACTTATACCTCTGTAATTTGAGCACTCACTCTTATCCCCTTTGCCTTTGTACAATGGCACTATGCAAGCATTCCGCCAATCTTGAGGCACCTCACCATGAATCATACATACATTAAATAACCTTACCAACCAGTCAACAACACAGTCACCCCCTTTTTTAATAAATTCCACTGCAATACCATCCAAACCTGCTGCCTTGCCGGCTTTCATCTTCCGTAAAGCTTTTACTACCTCTTCTCTATTTACCAATTAATTTTCCCTAACCCTCTCACTTTGCACACCACCTCGACCAAAACACCCTATATCTGCCTCTCTCTCTCTCTCTCTCTCTCTCTCTCTCTCTCTCTCTTCTCTCTCTCTCTCTCTCTCTCTCTCTCTCTCTCTCTCTATATATATATATATATATATATATATATATATATATATATATAGAAGGCGACTAAAAGGGGAGGGAGTGGGGGGCTGGAAATCCTCACCTCTCATTATTTTTTTTTTAATTTTCCAAAAGAAGGAACAGAGAAGGGGGCCAGGTGAGGATATTCCCTCAAAGGCACAGTTCTCTGTTCTTAACGCTACCTCGCTAACGCGGGAAATGACGAATAGTTTGAAATATATATATATATATATATATATATATATATATATATATATATATATATATATATATATATATATATATATATACATATACATATATATATTCCTGGGTATCCCTGGGGATAGGGGGGAAAGAATACTTCCCACGTATTCCCTGCGTGTCGTAGGCGACTAAAAGGGGAGGGAGCGGGGAAATCCTCCCCTCTCTTTTTTTTTTTTTTAATTTTCAAAAAGAAGGAACAGAGAAGGGGGCCCGGTGAGGATATTCCCTCAAAGGCCCAGTCCTCTGTTCTTAACGCTACCTCGCTAATGCGGGAAATGGCGAATAGTTTGAAAGAAAAAAAAGATATATATATATATATATATATATATATATATATATATATATATATATATATATATATATATATATATACATATCATACTTTCTTCACCAGGAGTTCGTTCTATGCTGCAGGAAGCTGACCATGTCTACAGGGCATAAAATATTGTGATGTGAGCGTCTTTGTACAGCGTGTATTCTTTATGGTAGTTGCATCGTGGGCATGAAGAGTCTCGGGACATGTGGAAACCAAGTTTGTAGTGATGACTGATGTCCAGAGCGTAAGCGGGAGAGTGTGACTCGCATTTATCTAGAGAGTATGGTTTGTGACAGGTGTATGTAATCTAAAACAGTTGGAGGTCGTGTGTTCAGTGATTGTTGGGTCATTTCAGTGTATGTGTGTTGTATTTTCTCAGGAGGTGGGATCTGCGAGTAGAGGTTACTGAAATGTGTGGCAGTGGTAAGCACTGCAATTGTACTTGAGGGTTGGTGGGTGGTGACAAGAGTGACTTGGGTGGGAGAGTTCTAGTGCTGCTTTATAAAACTGGGTTTGTTTGTTATTGATATGAGGAGTGAGTGTCATGTGTGTGATGCCTCGAATAGCTGATGTTTTGTTCAGTGGGAAAGACTGCCCGTTCAAGGTGGCTGCAGGGTGTGAAAAAATGGATGCAGACTCTGTAGGTGTTGACTCCAATTAGCCTCTGTTCACATTTTTCTTGTAAATAATCGTTTCAAGGCTTACACACAGGAAGACCCGGGGGATATCAACTTCATCCTACAAGGCTGTAGTTTTACTAGTTCATCAGCCTTATCATGCTTCCTGGGTGCAATATGTGACGGATTCCAGAGTATTTGGACTCTTGAAAGACGCTCATGGGTTACCTGATTCACTTCTGCGTCATGCTTCAGAAACAATCACATTACAGTCATACTAATGCGTTGTTTAATATGGTTAGTGATGCATTATAGCCTCTTACAATGAGACCATTGCTCTTGTAGTGATGAATAAATATAAGGGCCAGAAGAATAGTAAACAGTTCAGTTTGGAGTCAGAATTTCATATTGACACGAAGTTTCTGCTTTTAGTATGAGGCCGCCAGAGCGAGCTACACACACACACACACACACACACACACACACACACACACACACACACACAATGACAACACAGTTTATAAAACAGATCGCGAGATGTAAGGATGAAGCAACCACAGGATATAACATGAAATTAAACAAGAAACTTGTTCAAAAACGTAAAGAAGTACTCTCACAGTACAACAGTACCGGATGAACGGAAGAAAATGACTGAGAACATGTAAACAGCACTAGTAAATCTTCCTCGTTCAGTAGAAATAGTTACATACACACCAGGTACAGGGATAGCAGGCTGGCTGGTGTATGGTAGACACCGCGTACAAGCGTACTGTAGCCACCCTCTCGCTCCACACAGACGACGCGTGTCACCTCACCTGACCTAATAAATCCTCGAAAACATGTACTTGGTGATCTAACCTGCACCTGCAGTGTTTATCCCTGACACCCACACTCGATGGTTCGGCGGTAATACATCAAAAGCTGCCGCTGTAATTATAGACGACCTGACTATTCCCATGAGAGGCGTAGCCGCTCTTACCGACTTAACCTGGAGTCCAACAGCTTGGAGAGTGTTCAGAAGCTTGTGACATTAGGTTACGACGTCTGTAATTCCCTCTGAGAATAACTACCCGTCCCAGACCAGGCCTCGCCGCCTCCTAATTCCCGGGTATCACCGCAGCAAGTCAATCAGGCTGTCGGCTCACCACTAGACAACAAGTGCACCATTCCAGTACCTGAAGTCTTGGCACGGGACTCCAGACTCCGTCAGCGACGTTCCTGGGGTTTCATCTTCCTGGCAGGTATCATTCTGGTGCCTTATCTCCGACATCCACCTTCGGCAGGAGTAGCGTGGGACCACCTCCACACCTCCTACAAGAGCTCCACGTTGACCCTGCAGCCAGGCACTCCTCCCACGTGCTCCTGCTTCATCTGACGCCTACATCACCCGCACACAGGATCCTCGCCATGCCTTATATATTGTATTACTCGACTTACCTTACTTTACCTCTCCTTCAACATAGTCCTGCACCTCCTTGCTTTGTGTCACCTCACCTTGCGAAGTTTATCGAATAAAGAACTGCTGTTGCTTAACGTGTTTCCCTGCCCCTCATACATACCACTCCAACAATCCTACCAGAAGACCCGCTGAAGTACTATGTGAAGGTAAGGACTAGTCCGGCAAGGTATGTACCGTCCGTCACCTGGTGATAACATCACGTAATGATCGTAAACGTACGACCTGAACCTCCTGGTAACGGTGTTACCATAAGTGGCTTCCTCACAGACGCTGGTAAACCTATACACCAACTTCCACCTTGTCCCACGAATATTACTATTAGTCAGGCTGATGATGTTCCTGTGCACAACACGACATATCGTGAAATGTAAACAGTTCTTAACTTCATACAGTGAAAGCCACCTTGTGATGCATGTATTAACCCAAGGCTTGGGGTAACTAACTCCCTCACCTGAATGCGTTTCAATTTCTCTCGCAGTAGTCGACCCATCACTCACACTGGCCGTACCTAAACTTCCCACACAGTTACTCTTGATACATATTACACTGACCACATGACACTATATACCTCTCTCTCTCTCTCTCTCTCTCTCTCTCTCTCTCTCTATATATATATATATATATATATATATATATATATATATATATATATATATATATATTTTTTTTTTTTTTTTTTTTTATACTTTGTCGCTGTCTCCCGCGTTTGCGAGGTAGCGCAAGGAAACAGACGAAAGAAATGGCCCAACCCCCCCCCATACACATGTACATACACACGTCCACACACGCAAATATACATACCTACACAGCTTTCCATGGTTTACCCCAGACGCTTCACATGCCTTGCTTCAATCCACTGACAGCACGTCAACCCCTGTATACCACATGACTCCAATTCACTCTATTTCTTGCCCTCCTTTCACCCTCCTGCATGTTCAGGCCCCGATCACACAAAATCTTTTTCACTCCATCTTTCCACCTCCAATTTGGTCTCCCTCTTCTCCTCGTTCCCTCCACCTCCGACACATATATCCTCTTGGTCAATCTCTCCTCACTCATTCTCTCCATGTGCCCAAACCATTTCTAAACACCCTCTTCTGCTCTCTCAACCACGCTCTTTTTATTTCCACACATCTCTCTTACCCTTACGTTACTTACTCGATCAAACCACCTCACACCACACATTGTCCTCAAACATCTCATTTCCAGCACATCCATCCTCCTGCGCACATCTCTATCCATAGCCCACGCCTCGCAACCATACAACATTGTTGGAACCACTATTCCCTCAAACATACCCATTTTTGCTTTCCGAGATAATGTTCTCGACTTCCACACATTTTTCAAGGCTCCCAAAATTTTCGCCCCCTCCCCCACCCTATGATCCACTTCCGCTTCCATGGTTCCATCCGCTGACAGATCCACTCCCAGATATCTAAAACACTTCACTTCCTCCAGTTTTTCTCCATTCAAACTCACCTCCCAATTGACTTGACCCTCACCCCTACTGTACCTAATAACCTTGCTCTTATTCACATTTACTCTCAACTTTCTTCTTCCACACACTTTACCAAACTCAGTCACCAGCTTCTGCAGTTTCTCACATGAATCAGCCACCAGCGCTGTATCATCAGCGAACAACAACTGACTCACTTCCCAAGCTCTCTCATCCCCAACAGACTTCATACTTGCCCCTCTTTCCAGGACTCTTGCATTTACCTCCCTTACAACCCCATCCATAAACAAATTAAACAACCATGGAGACATCACACACCCCTGCCGCAAACCTACATTCACTGAGAACCAATCACTTTCCTCTCTTCCTACACGTACACATGCCTTACATCCTCGATAAAAACTTTTCACTGCTTCTAACAACTTGCCTCCCACACCATATATTCTTAATACCTTCCACAGAGCATCTCTATCAACTCTATCATATGCCTTCTCCAGATCCATAAATGCTACATACAAATCCATTTGCTTTTCTAAGTATTTCTCACATACATTCTTCAAAGCAAACACCTGATCCACACATCCTCTACCACTTCTGAAACCGCACTGCTCTTCCCCAATCTGATGCTCTGTACATGCCTTCACCCTCTCAATCAATACCCTCCCATATAATTTACCAGGAATACTCAACAAACTTATACCTCTGTAATTTGAGCACTCACTCTTATCCCCTTTGCCTTTGTACAATGGCACTATGCACGCATTCCGCCAATCCTCAGGCACCTCACCATGAGTCATACATACATTAAATAACCTTACCAACCAGTCAACAATACAGTCACCCCCTTTCTTAATAAATTCCACTGCAATGCCATCCAAACCTGCTGCCTTGCCGGCTTTCATCTTCCGCAAAGCTTTTACTACCTCTTCTCTGTTTACCAAATCATTTTCCCTAACCCTCTCACTTTGCACACCACCTCGACCAAAACACCCTATATCTGCCACTCTGTCATCAGACACATTCAACAAACCTTCAAAATACTCATTCCATCTCCTTCTCACATCACCGCTACTTGTTATCACCTCCCCATTTACGCCCTTCACTGAAGTTCCCATTTGCTCCCTTGTCTTACGCACCCTATTTACCTCCTTCCAGAACATCTTTTTATTCTCCCTAAAATTTACTGATAGTCTCTCACCCCAACTCTCATTTGCCCTTTTTTTCACCTCTTGCACCTTTCTCTTGACCTCCTGTCTCTTTCTTTTATACTTCTCCCACTCAATTGCATTTTTTCCCTGCAAACATCGTCCAAATGCCTCTCTCTTCTCTTTCACTAATACTCTTACTTCTTCATCCCACCACTCACTACCCTTTCTAAACAGCCCACCTCCCACTCTTCTCATGCCACAAGCATCTTTTGCGCAATCCATCACTGATTCCCTAAATACATCCCATTCCTCCCCCACTCCCCTTACTTCCATTGTTCTCACCTTTTTCCATTCTGTACACAGTCTCTCCTGGTACTTCCCCACACAGGTCTCCTTCCCAAGCTCACTTACTCTCACCACCTTCTTCACCCCAACATTCACTCCTCTTTTCTGAAAACCCATACTAATCTTCACCTTAGCCTCCACAAGATAATGATCAGACATCCCTCCAGTTGCACCTCTCAGCACATTAACATCCAAAAGTCTCTCTTTCGCACGCCTGTCAATTAACACGTAATCCAATAACGCTCTCTGGCCATCTCTCCTACTTACATAAGTATACTTATGTATATCTCGCTTTTAATATATATATATATATATATATATATATATATATATATATATATATATATATATATATATATATATATATATATTCTTTCCACCTCCAATTTGGTCTCCCTCTTCTCCTCGATCCCTCCACCTCCGACACATATATCCTCTTGGTCAATCTTTCCTCACTCATTCTCTCCATGTGCCCAAACCACTTCAAAACACCCTCTTCTGCTCTCTCAACCACGCTCTTTTTATTTCCACACATCTCTCTTACCCTTACGTTACTCACTCGATCAAACCACCTCACACCACACATTGTCCTCAAACATCTCATTTCCAGCACATCCATCCTCCTGCGCACAATATCCATAGCCCACGCCTCGCAACCATACAACATTGCTGGAACCAGTATTCCTTCAAACATACCCATTTTTGCTTTCCGAGATAATGTTCTCGACTTCCACACATTCTTCAAGGCCCCCAGAATTTTCGCCCCCTCCCCCACCCTATGATCCACTTCCGCTTCCATGGTTCCATCCGCTGCCAGATCCACTCCCAGATATCTAAAACACTTCACTTCCTCCAGTTTTTCTCCATTCAAACTCACCTCCCAATTGACTTGACCCTCAATCCTACTGTACCTAATAACCTTGCTCTTATTCACATTTACTCTTAGCTTTCTTCTTTCACACACTTTACCAAACTCAGTCACCAGCTTCTGCAGTTTCTCACATGAATCAGCCACCAGCGCTGTATCATCTGCGAACAACAACTGACTCACTTCCCAAGCTCTCTTATCCCCAACAGACTTCTTACTTGCCCCTCTTTCCAAAACTCTTGCATTCACCTCCCTAACAACCCCATCCATAAACAAATTAAACAACCATGGAGACATCACACACCCCTGCCACAAACCTACATTCACTGAGAACCAATCACTTTCCTCTCTTCCTACATGTACACATGCCTTACATCCTCAATAAAAACTTTTCACTGCTTCTAACAACTTGCCTCCCACACCATATATTCTTAATACCTTCCAAATTGGAGGTGGAAAGATGGAGTGAAAAAGATTTTGAGTGATCGGGGCCTGAACATGCAGGAGGGTGAAAGGAGGGCAAGGAATAGAGTGAATTGGATCGATGTGGTATACCGGGGTTGACGTGCTGTCAGTGGATTGAATCAAGGCATGTGAAGCGTCTGGGGTAAACCATGGAAAGCTGTGTAGGTATGTATATTTGCGTGTGTGGACGTATGTATATACATGTGTATGGGAGGGGGTTGGGCCATTTCTTTCGTCTGTTTCCTTGCGCTACCTCGCAAACGCGGGAGACAGCGACAAAGTATAATAAAAAAGATAAAAAAAAAATATATATATATATTATCCCTGGGGATAGGGGTGAAAGAATACTTCCCACGCATTCCTCGCGTGTCGTAGAAGGCGACTAGAGGGGACGGGAGCGGGGGGCCAGAAATCCTCCCCTCCTTGTATTTTTTAACTTTCTAAAATGGGAAACAGAAGAAGGAGTCACGCGGGGAGTGCTCATCCTCCTCGAAGGCTCAGGCTGGGGTATCTAAATGTGTTTGGATGTAACCAAGATGTGAAAAAAGGAGAGATAGGTAGTATGTTTGAGGAAAGGAACCTGGATATATATATATACATATATGTATATATGTGTATATATGTATATGTATATATATATATATATATATATATATATATATATATATATATATATATATATATATATGGAGCGATGTGGTATACCGGGGTTGACGTGCTGTCAGTGGATTGAATCAAGGCATGTGAAGCGTCTGGGGTAAACCATGGAAAGCTGTGTAGGTATGTATATTTGCGTGTGTGGACGTATGTACATACATGTGTATGGGGGGGGGGGGGGGGTTGGGCCATTTCTTTCGTCTGTTTCCTTGCGCTACCTCGCAAACGCGGGAGACAGCGACAAAGTATAATAAAAAAAATAATAAAAATATATATATATATATATATATATATATATATATATATATATATATATATATATATATATATATATCCCTGGGGATCGGGGAGAAATAATACTTCCCACGTATTCCCTGCGTGTCGAAGAAGGCGACTAAATGGGGAGGGAGAGGGGGAGGAGCTGGAAATACTTCCCTCCAGTTTTTCCTTTTCCAAAACAGGGAACAGAGAAGGGGGGCAAGAGAGGATTTTCTCTCTGAGGCTCAGTCCTCTGTTCTTAACGCTAGCTGACAAGGGAAATGGCGAATATGTATGAGGATATATATATATACATATATATATATATATATATATATATATATATATATATATATATATATATATATATATATATATATATGATTGGTTCTCAGTGAATGTAGGTTTGCGGCAGGGGTGTGTGATGTCTCCATGGTTGTTTAATTTGTTTATGGATGGGGTTGTTAGGGAGGTAAATGCAAGAGTTTTGGAAAGAGGGGCAAGTATGAAGTCTGTTGGGGATGAGAGAGCTTGGGAAGTGAGTCAGTTGTTGTTCGCTGATGATACAGCGCTGGTGGCTGATTCATGTGAGAAACTGCAGAAGCTGGTGACTGAGTTTGGTAAAGTGTGTGGAAGAAGAAAGTTAAGAGTAAATGTGAATAAGAGCAAGGTTATTAGGTACAGTAGGGTTGAGGGTCAAGTCAATTGGGAGGTGAGTTTGAATGGAGAAAAACTGGAGGAAGTGAAGTGTTTTAGATATCTGGGAGTGGATCTGGCAGCGGATGGAACCATGGAAGCGGAAGTGGATCATAGGGTGGGGGAGGGGGCGAAAATTCTGGGGGCCTTGAAGAATGTGTGGAAGTCGAGAACATTATCTCGGAAAGCAAAAATGGGTATGTTTGAAGGAATAGTGGTTCCAACAATGTTGTATGGTTGCGAGGCGTGGGCTATGGATAGAGTTGTGCGCAGGAGGATGGATGTGCTGGAAATGAGATGTTTGAGGACAATGTGTGGTGTGAGGTGGTTTGATCGAGTGAGTAACGTAAGGGTAAGAGAGATGTGTGGAAATAAAAAGAGCGTGGTTGAGAGAGCAGAAGAGGGTGTTTTGAAGTGGTTTGGGCACATGGAGAGAATGAGTGAGGAAAGATTGACCAAGAGGATATATGTGTCGGAGGTGGAGGGAACGAGGAGAAGAGGGAGACCAAATTGGAGGTGGAAAGATGGAGTGAAAAAGATTTTGTGTGATCGGGGCCTGAACATGCAGGAGGGTGAAAGGAGGGCAAGGAATAGAGTGAATTGGAGCGATGTGGTATACCGGGGTTGACGTGCTGTCAGTGGATTGAATCAAGGCATTTGAAGCGTCTGGGGTAAACCATGGAAAGCTGTGTAGGTATGTATATTTGCGTGTGTGGACGTATGTATATACATGTGTATGGGGGGGGGGGGCATTTCTTTCGTCTGTTTCCTTGCGCTACCTCGCAAACGCGGGAGACAGCGACAAAGTATAATAATATTAATAATAATAATATATATATATATATTCCTATGAGTCCACGGGAAAAATGAAACACAGTAAGTTCCCAAGCGCACTTTCGCGTAATAATCACATCATCAGGGGAGACACAAAAGAGAACTATAAGCCAGTTGATATAAATCGAAGAGACGAATCTAGTATGCCATTTAATAAACATGTGATTGTCCAAGACATACAACGAGCGTTCATAAACTTATCATTTCACAAATTTTGTCAACAATAAAGTTATCTAATTTGCATAGACCATCACTAATATCAAGATTATAATTTTTTGTGTATTCAATAATGGAAGATTCAATGATATTTCTCGTGGTAATAGAGTTAGAGTTAATAACTGAGATGGCATTACTCTAGTCAATACAATGATCATAGTTTTTAACGTGTTAAACAAGGCATTTGATTCTTGTCCCGTTCTTATACTGTATTCATGTTGCTTAAGTCTAACAGAAAGATCCTTACCAGTCTGCCAAACATAAAATTTATCACAATTTCCACATGGCACTTTATAGATGCATCCAACAGAATTTTCTGGTGAATTCCTGATGAAGATATTCCTTATAGTATTATTGTTGCTGAAGGCAACATTTACATTAAAGGATTTAAGCAACATAGGAAGTTAAGTGAAATTATTATTAAAAGGGAGAGGGAGGTTTGGGCTCAACTCTATAAAATGATTTCTTTGCTAACTTAAGGGATTTATCAATGAAAGATCTAGGGTACTTTAACTTAGATCCAATATATATATATATATATATATATATATATATATATATATATATATATATATATATATATACACACATTTTTTTTAATACTATTCGCTATTGACTGGAGTAATGCCATCTCAGTTATTAACTCTAACTCCAGTACAACGAGAAATATCATTGAATCTTCTATCATCAAATACACTTAGAATTATAATCTTAATATTAGTGATGGTTTATACAAATAGGATAACTTTATTGTTGATAAAATTTGTAGACATTTCACCTTGTCCGCATAATAAGTTTATGATACGCTCGTTGTCTGTCCTGGACAATCGCATGTTTACCAAATGGCGTCCTAGCTATGTTTCTTCGTTGTATATCAAACCGACTGTTATATATCTCTCGTGTCTCCCCTGATGATGTGATTATTACACGAAAGTGCACTTGGGAACTTATCGTGCTCATTTTCCCCGTGGACTCAGAAATATATAAATATATATATATATATATATATATATATATATATATATATATATATATATATATATATATATATATATATATATAAATATATATATATATTTTCTTTTTGCTTTGTCGCTGTCTCCCGCGTTTGCGAGGTAGCGCAAGGAAACAGACGAAAGAAATGGCCCAACCCACCCCCATACACATGTATATACATACGTCCACACACGCAAATATACATACCTACACAGCTTTCCATGGTTTACCCCAGACGCTTCACATGCCCTGATTCAATCCACTGACAGCACGTCAACCCCAGTATACCACATCGATCCAATTCACTCTATTCCTTGCCCTCCTTTCACCCTCCTGCATGTTCAGGCCCCGATCACACAAAATCTTTTTCACTCCATCTTTCCTCCTCCAATTTGGTCTCCCACTTCTCCTCGTTCCCTCCACCTCCGACACATATATCCTCTTGGTCAATCTTTCCTCACTCATTCTCTCCATGTGCCCAAACCATTTCAAAACACCCTCTTCTGCTCTCTCAACCACGCTCTTTTTATTTCCACACATCTCTCTTACCCTTACGTTACTTACTCGATCAAACCACCTCACACCACACATTGTCCTCAAACATCTCATTTCCAGCACATCCATCCTCCTGCGCACAACTCTATCCATAGCCCACGCCTCGCAACCATACAACATTGTTGGAACCACTATTCCTTCAAACATACCCATTTTTGCTTTCCGAGATAATGTTCTCGACTTCCACACATTCTTCAAGGCTCCCAGGATTTTCGCCCCCTCCCCCACCCTATGATCCACTTCCGCTTCCATGGTTCCATCCGCTGCCAGATCCACTCCCAGATATCTAAAACACTCTACTTCCTCCAGTTTTTCTCCATTCAAACTTACCTCCCAATTGACTTGACCCTCAACCCTACTGTACCTAATTACCTTGCTCTTATTCACATTTACTCTTAACTTTCTTCTTTCACACACTTTACCAAACTCAGTCACCAGCTTCTGCAGTTTCTCACATGAATCAGCCACCAGCGCTGTATTATCAGCGAACAACAACTGACTCACTTCCCAAGCTCTCTCATCCCCAACAGACTTCATACTTGCCCCTCTTTCCAAAACTCTTGCATTCACCTCCCTAACAACCCCATCCATATATATATATATATATATATATATATATATATATATATATATATATATATATATATATATATATATCAGCGCTGGTGGCTGATTCATGTGAGAAACTGCAGAAGCTGGTGACTGAGTTTGGTAAAGGGTGTGAAAGAAGAAAGTTAAGAGTAAATGTGAATAAGAGCAAGGTTATTAGGTACAGTAGGGTTGAGGGTCAAGTCAATTGGGAGGTAAGTTTGAATGGAGAAAAACTGGAGGAAGTAAAGTGTTTTAGATATCTGGGAGTGGATCTGGCAGCGGATGGAACCATGGAAGCGGAAGTAAATCATAGGGTGGGGGAGGGGGGGAAAATCCTGGGAGCCTTGAAGAGTGTGTGGAAGTCGAGAACAGTATCTCGGAAAGCAAAAATGGGTATGTTTGAAGGAATAGTGGTTCCAACAATGCTGTATGGTTGCGAGGCGTGGGCTATGGATATAGTTGTGCGCAGGAGGGTGGATGTGCTGGAAATGAGATGTTTGAGGACAATATGTGATGTGAGGTGGTTTGATCGAGTAAGTAATGTAAGGGTAAGAGAGATGTGTGGAAATAAAAAGAGTGTGGTTGAGAGAGCAGAAGTGGGTGTTTTGAAATGGTTTGGGCACATGGAGAGAATGAGTTAGGAACGATTGACCAAGAGGATATATGTGTCGGAGGTGAAGGGAACGAGGAGAAGTGGGAGACTAAATTGGAGGTGGAAAGATGGAGTGAAAAAGATTTTGAGTGATGATCGGGGCCTGAACATGCAGGAAGATGAAAGGTGTGCAAGGAATAGAGTGAATTGGATCGATGTGGTATACCGGGGTCGACGTGCTGTCAATGGATTGAATCAGGGCATGTGAAGCGTCTGGGGTAAACCATGGAAAGTTCTGTGGGGCCTGGATGTGGAAAGGGAGCTGTGGTTTCGGGCATTATTACATGACAGCTAGAGACTGAGTGTGAACGAATGGGGCCTTTGTTGTCTTTTCCTTGCGTTACCTCGCACACATGAGGGGGAGGGGGATGTTATTCCATGCGTGGCGAGGTGGCGATGGGAATAAATAAAGGCAGACAGTATGAATTATGTACATGTGTATATATGTAAATATCTGTGTGTGTATATATATGTGTACATTGAGTTGTATAGGTATGTATATTTGCGTGTGTGGACGTTTATGTATATACATGTGTATGGGGGTGGGTTGGGCCATTTCTTTCGTCTGTTTCCTTGCGCTACCTCGCAAACGCGCGAGCAGCGACAAAGGAAAATAAATATAAATAAATAAATATATATATATATATATATATATATATATATATATATATATATATATATATATATATATATATATATATAATATGATTACATCATGAGTACCTCTATAAGAGCATTCAGCGCACGTCATATACCCATATACCGAGAGAGAAATACTGCTGCCCTCACAGAAGAAAACAAGGATACATGACAATCTGAACCAGTGTGTGTGTGTGTGTGTGTGTGTGTGTGTGTGTGTGTGTGTGTGTGTGTGTGTGTGTGTGTGTGTGTGTGTTGTGTCACCCAATGGTGGAGGGAATCTATCAGACACACATGCACTATAACTGTTTACACTTGGGGAATGTGGGAACACCAGCTGCCAGCACCACACAACGCCAGCGTCACCGCAATCCTTCATCTGGATGCAGTCAGTAACACCACCAGCCATTACCACACAGTACCAGGCAACCGGCTCTGCTGACAAGGCTCGGGTCAACACCACACTGACGGAAGCAAGTCATCTGACAGGTTCCGTCCCATCAATACAAGTACAGATAAAATAAGGGCACTCACCAGACAAACACTTAATCCAAGGAGGTCAATCTAATTATGCTTGTTTGTGGTGTCTGTGTGGGAACGGAGGAGGAGGATGAAGAGAGGGAAGAGGAAGGGGGAGGAGGAGGAGGAGAAGGAAGGGAGAGGAAGTGGAGGAAGGGAAGGAAAAGGAGGAGAAAGGGGTGGTGGAGGGGAAGAGGAAGGAGGGAGGAGGAGGAGGAGGAGAGGAAGGGGAGAGGAGGAAAAGGAAGGAAAATGAGGAAGAGTAGGAGAGGAACGGAGAGGAGGTGGCGGAGGAGGAAGGGGAGAGGGAGCAGGTGGAGGCCCGGGTGTTCCCATGGCTACAACAGAGGGCCTGCCACACGCCCATTACCTCGCTCCTCGGACTCGTTAACTTAACAGGTCGACCACTTAGCGCCACAGACACGAGCCTACCAATCACAACAAGTGGTTGGCTGGCAAGAGGGAGAGGGGCAGCACAGCTTCAGGAGGGCCTGCCGCAAACCTTCAGGTGCAGCTCACGGAAGCCACTGTCTCTGGGGTAGTCTTGGCTGGCCACAGCCTCATTGGTCCACACTCGTCAACTGTTGACTCAAGAACCCTTTCCGAGTTGTACGGTACTGCTCTTGTGGCCACGGTTACCGCCGAGGCCCTACAGTTTTGAGATTCCCTCCCGCGCCTAAGCGCCTGTAGGAGCAATAACAGCACAGATTCTCAAGAACCTACAATACGCGAGGAACTAAAGGACCCAAGAGACTAAGGAGTCTGGAGGACCCAAAACTTCAATGTTTCTGAGAGCCTCTAGAGGCTGGTGAGAGTCTAGGATCCCAGGGAGACCTAAGGTACTAAGGGAACAAGACTTAAGAGCTCTCGGGATCCCACACAACTAAGGTTTCTAAGGGCTTCACAAGACCCGAGGTAGGTTCCCATGATACCCAAGATACTGAGGTACTACGAAAACCGAAGGTCCCTTCACACCTGAGATACAGAAGACCTCATATAACAAGAGGTCTGGAGACCTAGGGACCAAGAGCTCCAGGGGAACCAAAAGAATACGACCTACAGTTAACGTAAAAGACAATGATCTCTGGAGGTCCGTCAAGACCATGAGCATCCAGGTATCCCAAAGACTAAAAGGATCTGAGGGACACAATAGACCAAGAGAGATGGGGCTCTAACAAGCACTCTAGGGTCCCAAAAGACTATGAGCCAAGGAGAACTCATAAGACCAAGCGCTCTAGAGTTCTTAAAAGGATAAGAGCTTTGGGGATCCCAAAAACTTTAAGACCTCTGGAAACCTGAAAAGATCAGGAGATCTGGGAACAACCAAAAATAAAAATATAAAAAATTCGGAAGGCCTTAAAAGATCAATAGCTCAACAGGCATAATACAAATGAAGACTGAGGAACCCTGGATTGTTCAGAGATACTGAGTGAACACCAAAGGACCAAGAGTTCTAGCCTTCCACACTTACCGGGGCTGTGAGAGCCCAACCTGCACCTCAGTCATACCTGGGCAGGCAGGCAGGCAGGCAGGAGAGCCGGCCCGCCGCGCCGGTCCATTCATCCGCAGAGAAAGTTGGTTGTGTCGGAATGGCGGCCGCCAGACAACGTTCTGGTATGATCTAGGCCAACAGCAACCTCACAACCACCCACCCCTGCTGCTCTACCAACCTCGCAATCACCCACCCTTGCTTATTCACCAACCCCAACAACAACCTCGCATCCTACCACGTACCCAATATTCACCAACCTCAACTACAACCTCACAACCTACCAGGTACCCAGTCATTCCTACTATCACAACCCTTCACACTTGTAGGTTATTCAACCTCAAAAACCTACATCTCGCCCTCCGCACCAAGTTCTTACGCTTGCACCTTACCTCCAGCACCATTCATACCTGTGTCAACATCACGCTCTTCTCGAACTCCCAGCGTCTCAGGGTTCATACCTTACAATCCTGCACTCCTGGGAACCTATGGAAGCAAAGCACACACTTACCGACACCGCTGTACAATCCAGTACAAAAACTTTACTCGGAGGAAAGAACAACACAAATGGATACTGGTTCACTCCCATAACTTGCTGACCAACT
Organism: Panulirus ornatus; assembly: GCF_036320965.1. Lineage (NCBI taxonomy): Eukaryota > Metazoa > Arthropoda > Malacostraca > Decapoda > Palinuridae > Panulirus > Panulirus ornatus. The sequence goes on from NC_092229.1 coordinate 41,286,984, forward strand.
GGGAAGCTCACTTCATGCATGTCCCTGGTCATATACCATCACGATCATCACTTCTCTCACATATTTGTGTTCGTATTAGTGTTCTGGGGATATATGGCTTAAAGTAACTGTACTGACAATTTGTGGTGATGGGCCAGGATCAGCTGTGAAGGGGAATCTGCAACAGCTGCGGTGGAGGATATGAACCAGCTGTGGGGATAGAATAGGACCAGCTGCAGAAGTGGATCTACACCTGTGGAGGTGGATTTGGATCAGCTGCGACAGTGGATATGGACCAGCAGTGGTTGTGAACTAGCTATGGTAGTGGATCTGGACCAGCAGCGGTGGTGGTGAGGTGAACCAGGTATGGTGGTGGACCTGGACCAGCTGTGGTGGTGGACCTGGACCAGCTGAGAAGGATCCGAGAAGGCCGGCGTGGCCAGGGGTCAAGTGAAGGTCCCTAGCACACGGCCGGCCGCGGAGAAAGTACCGCCGCCCGCCACTCCCTCCGCCCTGCCCCAGCAGGTACTGCCCTCACGGTGCCAACATACTGACACCATCCAGGACTGCCCTTCCATTACCAACACACCAGCCCCGGGCAGAACCTCTCCACATGACCAACACGGGGTATCCTACCAGTGACAACAGTGCCAACATATTAACTGTTTATCTACATCCAAGAGGACAACACTACCAACAACAAACAACAGCTGTGCCCCATAGCCACCCCTGCAACACTGACTTTTTTCTGTCAAAGAATAGTGAAGATAGTCGACCAACTGTTCATGAATAAATACACACACACACACACACACACACACACACAAACTATTGAGCTTTCTAAGAAAAAACTTCAACATTTAATCGCACCCTCTTAGTTATTTTCACCATATACGAGTACAATAGTTTTTTCATCACAGTTCAGCAAACGCAACATGACGCAAAAAAAGAAAAAACTTTTTAAATCTTTTAATGTAATTTCAAATCCCTCTGACATCATGTCTGTCATTATCTATATAAAACATCGGCAACATAGACCAAAATTTTACCATACCGATACCGATACACCAAAAAAGATGGCCGATACCACCGATACATCGGTACATTATCACGCTACACCAGAGCCAGACAAGAAGTAAGAACAGTCAACAACCCGATACACTTGCACTCAGTGTCCACGTGACCCAGCACGTGCAAACACTCGAGCGTGTTGACCAACATCAACGATGGTCAATATAAACGAATACAACACGATGACCTGACCCGGGCCTCATGACGGACACTACAACAAGTGTAGGTACGATGACCGGTAACTGCCACTCAGGAGTGACCCAACACCTCAACTGGTAATTGCCACTCAGGAGTGACCCAACACCTCAACCGGTTAACTGCCACTCTGGAGTGACCCAACACCTCAACTGGTAACTGCCACTCAGTAGTGACCCAACACCTCAACCGGTAACTGCCACTCAGTAGTGACCCAACACCTCAACCGGTAACTGCCACTCACGAGTGACCCAACACCTCAACCGGTTAACTGCCACTCTTGAGTGACCCAACACCTCACCCGGTAACTGCCACTCAGTAGTGACCCAACACCTCAACTGGTAACTGCCACTCTGGAGTGACCCAACACTTCAACTGGTAACTGCCACTCAGGAGTGACCCAACACCTCAACTGGTAACTGCCACTCAGGAGTGACCCAACACTCCATATTTCTCCTCCCCCACCACAGCCTATGACGTCATGCTACAGCAGGCAGACCGTGGCACACCTGGTCTCCCGACGCAGGGTTACCAATACTCTCCACCCTCTTGTCTTCGCTGTTTGCTAAGTCGTGGTCCAGACGTCCGCGGCCCCGGTGGTCTAGTGGTACGTCGGGGTCCAGTGGTCCGTGGGCCTGGTGGTCTAGTGGTACGTCGTGGTCCAGTGGTCCGTGGCCCCCGTGATCCAGCAGTGCGTCGTGGTCCAGTGGTCCGTGGCCCCGGTGGTCTAGTGGTACGTCGTGGTCCAGTGGTCCGTGGCCCAAGTGGTCTAGTGGTACGTCGTGGTCCAGTGGTCCGTGGCCCAAGTGGTCTAGTGGTACGTCGTGGTCCAGTGGTCCGTGGCCCCGGTGATCTAGCAGTGCGTCGTGGTCCAGTGGTCCGTGGCCCCAGTGATGTAGCGGTACGTCGTGGTCCAGTGGTACGTGGCCCCCGTGATCTAACGGTACGTCGTGGTCCAGGTCTAGTGGTCCGTGGCCCTTGTGGTCCAGTGATCCTCGTGGTGTAGCAGTAAGTCATGGTCTAGCGACCCAGAAATGTGTACGACCTGACACACATAGGAACAAGTACACCATGGCACTCACCATTATTAAGTAATTATCTTGCACTCACGTCGCACTCCTAACATTTATACGAACAGTCGATTCTAAGTGGGTCATGTCAGGTCAAAGGTCAGGCCTTTGTATCCGAGGGTGGCAGCATAGTGGTTGAGAGAGGTGGCGTTGTGGGCGAGGATCGTCACGTATTCAGTGGTCGTAGCCTTAGCATGTGGGTAGCAGCGTTGTCCTGATGGTCGTAATGTCGTACTCGGTCTCCGTCGTACTCAAGAGGATAAATCAGTCTAATTCAGTCCAATGTTAATTCACTCCACATAACTGGTACTGGATGTGGCCAGCAACATACCGGGACTGTACGCGGCCAACAATATCCTTCACTACAGTTACAATCCCAGAGTTGGCCAGACACAGACCATGAGGGACAGATGAGACGCTCGCTCCACTACTGCTTACATAACTTCCGCATCCCCTCCCCCAGCCAGCTCTGCAGCAGTGTGGGGGGGGGGGGGGGCTGTGGCGTTCACTACTGACGCCACAAACCAGAGTGTATTGTTGACACCACAACCCTAGAGTGTGCTGTTCACTGTTGACACCACAAACCACCCCAGGACCATGTCCTACACCCTAGGTGTATTGAAATGGTTTGGTCACATGGAGAGAATGAGCGAGGAAAGATTGACAAAGAGGATATATGTGTCAGAGGTGGAGGGAACAAGGAGAAGTGGGAGACCAAATTGAAGGTGGAAGGATAGAGTGAAAAAGATTTTGAGCGATCACGGCCTGAAAATGCAGCAAGGTGATTGGCGTGCACGGAGTAGAGTAAATTGGAACGATGTGGTATATCGGAGTCGACGTGCTGTCTATGGACTGAACCAGGGCACGTGAAACGTCTGGGGTAAACCATGGAAAGTTTTGTGGGGCTTGGATGTGGAAAGGGAGTTGTAGTTTCGGTGCATAACACATGACAGCTAGAGAGTGAGTGTGAACGAATGTGGCCTTTCTTCGTTTGTTACTGGCTTTACCTTGATAACGCGAGACACGGCGATCAAGTACGAATAAAATATAAAGTAAAAACCAAAAATCAATGACAAAAATTAATATATATGAATAATAATAATAATAATAATAATAATAATAATAATAATAAATAATAATAATAATAATAATAATAATAATAATAATGATTATAATAATAATAATGATAATAATAAAGTAATATCACGAGCAGATTCCTCTTACCTCCCCACTAACCTCACCAGTGATTAAAGGTGTAATTGTCTGGACATAATGAATAATTACGTTATTGCATCAGTTTGGTGAACAAACACCCATTACGACAGCTGGGGACTCCGGTGAGTGTATAGTGCCACCTGCCTGACACATAGACAATGCCAGCACTCGCCACATTACACTGCCTTACCTGGGTATTAAGCTACACATTAGTGGGCCACATCTCGCCCGGACACAGGACCTGCCTACCGACGGAGCCCAGGCTTCTGCCTCCATTTTCCTAATGAGGACGGAGGAGAGACACGTCCGTCCTGTCTTCCTCCATATACCTCGATGATCTCGTGCATGTGTGAGGCCCGTGCAGCGCTGCTCCAGAAGCAGGAGCGTCAGTACGGGGCAGAGACGTGCGGGCACAGCCTAACGTTCACACACTCCACATCAGAAGACGTGTGAGCTAACACCACCCGCCACAGCAGCTGACACTGTAGGATTAGGTTAGTGAACACCATCCCATTATGACTGTCCAAACCTTAACCTCTGATTGGGAACGACTGAAAGTTCATAACTACGGTGTGTATGGTGCTGTAAGGCGCGGCTTCTAGTAGGCCCTCGAAAATGAGTTCCCTATTGGCGCGCCAGGCAGGGAACAAGCGAACAAGCAATCCACTCGATACAACAAGCGCAACATTAAAGTGTGTTTACACCCAGGGTCTAATCTTTTCCGATACACAGCCTACAGGGTAAACAACCAGGCACTGCTCACTGCAGGTAAATTCAAAAGGGACCTAAGTACCCACGACTCGTGCCGGGCCGGGCAGGAGGGCAAGATTAGGTCGGCCTACGAGCCGTGGCCACCACCTGATGATTGCTCGGCGGTAAATGGCGGGTTGGTGCTGGCAGGTGGTAAAGATTTCTCTGCAGGTGGATGTGGCTTGACGGTGACGTCTATAATGAGCCTAGCTGGTGCTAGGCCTAACGCCCAGCCAGCCAGCCATTCAGCCCACTCAAGGCATCAGTTTCCGGGTTCACTGCTGACTCAGCTGTCATTCCACGATCTGCTGAGTTAGCTTGGGGTCCACTTCCTGGGATAACACACCCCTCAAGTGTGTGTGTGTGTGTGTGTGTGTGTGTGTGTGTGTGTGTGTGTGTGTGTTAGCACAGGTGTACACGTGGTAGCGTGCGGACGTACCGCAAGATAACTGATAATTATTCAGAACACACGACAGACGAAGGACATTTAATCCACCACAGATCTGGTGTTCCTAAGCACCACACTGTACACCTTCTGTTGAACTCTTTATTAATCCCAAAGACGTGGAAAACATAAAAACAATAGTGATGGAAAAAAGAAAAGTCAGAGGAAGAGCGGGCGGTGTCAGGTGAACCAGAACAATTTTCCCCGTGTGGAGGAAGCTACAGCCAGGCCATTAACGTGACAGTTTACACACGAGTGACGGTAGAGGCAAACATACGTAATGCTTTATTCAAGGTGAACTTCTGATCGTAAACCACAATCATTATTTACTACGGAAGAAAAGATGAGACAGGGTAGGTAGAGGCATCATGAGGCTCGTGTATAAATATGGACATCGTCGGCCGACCCTGACGTGGCTGACCCGCTGAGGCAATGATGCCTGAGAGGATTTCTTATACTAAACGAGAGAACACAGGTAACGTAATGCCCTTATAAATGGCATATATACATATATATATATATATATATATATATATATATATATATATATATATATATATATATATATATATATATTGCTTTGTCGCTGTCTCCCGCGTTTGCGAGGTAGCGCAAGGAAACAGACGAAAGAAATGGCCCAACCCACCCCCATACACAATGTACACACACACACGTCCACACACGCAAATATACATACCCATACATCTCAATGTACACATACACACACAGACATATACATATATACACATGCACACAATTCACACTCTGCCTTTATTCATTCCCATCGCCACCTCGCCACACATGGAATAACATCCCCCTTCCCCCTCATGTGTGCGAGGTAGCGCTAGGAAAAGACAACAAAGGCCACATTCGTTCACACTCAGTCTCTAGCTGTCATGCAATAATGCCCGAAACCACAGCTCCCTTTCCACATCCAGGCCCCACACAACTTTCCATGGTTTACCCCAGACGCTTCACATGCCCTGATTCAATCCATTAACAGCACGTCGACCCCGGTATACCACATCGAGCCAATTCACTCTATTCCTTGTCCGCCTTTCACCCTCCTGCATGTTCAGGCCCCGATCACTCAAAATCTTTTTCACTCCATCTTTCCACCTCCAATTTGGTCTCCCACTTCTCCTCGTTCCCTCCACCTCCGACACATATATCCTCTTGGTCAATCTTTCCTCACTCATTCTCTCCATGTGCCCAAACCATTTCAAAACACCCTCTTCTGCTCTCTCAACCACGCTCTTCTTATTTCCACACATCTCTCTTACCCTTACATTACTTACTCGATCAAACCACCTCACACCACATACTGTTCTCAAACATCTCATTTCCAGCACATCCACCCTCCTGCGCACTACTCTATCCATGGCCCACGCCTCGCAACCATGCAACATTGTTGGAACCACTATTCCTTCAAACATACCCATTTTTGCTTTCCGAGATAATGTTCTCGACTTCCACACATTCTTCAAGGCTCCCAGGATTTTCGCCCCCTCCCCCACCCTATGATTCACTTCCGCTTCCGTGGTTATGATTGATAGCCGTTTCCCACATCAGCGAGGTAGTGCCATCAAATCATATACACATATATATATCTGAACGCTCATACACGCACATATACATACATACATACATGCACAGACAGAAATATATACACACATGCATATATGCATACATACATACATACATACATACATACATACATACATACATACATACACAGACAGAAACATATATACATGCACCTACTCATACTTGCTTGCCTTCATTCATTCCTGGCGCTACCTTGCCCCAGGAAACAGCATCGCTACAGCCTGCTTCACCAAAGTAACGCCAGGAAAATAAACAAAAAGACCACACTTGTTCACACTCAGTCTCTAGCGGCCATGTGTAATGCCAGTGTATCGACCAATGCTCGGGGGAGACTGAACACCTGGGTTGACTATGGACCGACTGTCGAATTCAGGATTCGAACCTGATCGCCCGACCGCGGGAAACCAAAGTCAACCGGTACACCATGGACGTACGTACGTACGTCCGAGCGTTTTCAGTAAACGCTCCTTTATGTTCGATCAGGCAGGAGCAATGGAATCCTTTTCTGTGAATCTTTTATCATGAAACTTTTCACCTGTAATCATCAACGTGTCTTGCCTCAAGTATACCGTGCCACGAACAAGGAAACAGAGGCCGTTGTTTTTAAGCTGTGGTGTTCACCCCCCCCCCCCCCTCCCCCAAACGTCCTATCCTGGCAACGACCCCTCCCAGGCATGAGGGAAACGTATGGCAGGAGGGTGAAAGAGGGAGAGAACTAACATGAGATGAGCGGTGGCAAGAAGTAATAAAGTAAAAAAATATTGGGCCGAGGAATAACAGAGGAGAGAGTGAGAGAGACGTGGCAAACTTGCCACAAAGGAAACATAACAGATAATTATTTCATATACGAGTCCATGGCAAATGGACATCACATGGTGGATTTTCTAAGAAACATTCCGCTTCCCTCATGACTGCGTGAGCTCTAACACCATCCACCAGTCCAGACTGCACTATAAGATGACTGCAGTTGCTCGGGCACTGTCCACCACACTGTTCACTCCCTCACTCAGGTAGAAACATTGTCTACAACTTTCCAATACGTGACAGAGAACATTTAACGACCATTAGCCTCGCTCTACAACGTACGGAACAGCACAATTATCATTACCACCAGGATAACGACAGAGATATGGAAAATGTTTCACTGGAACGTGGCCTGCAAAGCACCATGGACACTGACTCGATTATGGAAAGTGAGATTAAAAACAAATATGGGAATGATACTCTGGGCGGAGTACAGGCAGCCACGACAGACACTGGTTCAGGTGTGGCAGGAAAAGGAGAGAACGTTGGCAAGTGAAGGTTTGGAGGCCTTCACATGATTACACTCAGATACGCAGAGAGCCATCGGGAGAGAGTACAGCACTGTAAGAACAGGGAAATAACTCACAGATTAAAGGTCTCCAGCCACCAAACACACCGGAATAGACAGTCGAGACATTTAAGCTCCTCATTAATTATTCAAAAATGTACCAGACCAACCAGGCTTCAGTGGTTAACGTGGGCCTGCGGACAGCGGCTTCCAACAGCTTAACCAACCAACGATCCAACGCAGCACCTTGGGTTGACCCGAGCTGTGTGGGTACAAGACCTCCGAGGACTACTTAAAAGTATATACTACTACACCCGAGGGGCTAATCCCGTTAATCTTGTACATGTATCATATACTTTTTTTGGTTTGTAATGGTAGCTCCATGCAGTTACTTTCCCTTCTCTTACCTTGCTGCCCTCTGCATGTCCACAGTTGTTGTTAAAGAAATGCTTCCTCACGTCCCTCCGCTATTTTTTCTGCCTGACTTCCAGTTACGTCCTATTGTTCTGGGTTCTCTCCTGACTTCAGAGACCTGCTTTGTGTTGAAGTCGTCATGGCCTCCGAGGAATTCATTTGCAACCGTCACGTATCCTTTTATTCTTGTTTACTCCAAGCCGAGGGCTTCCCTCCTTTCATCGTAGCTCACCTCATTCACACTGAGAGCCACTCTTGTTGCAATCCTCTGGGCGCCTTCCAGTTGTGAATGACTTCTCTGGTGCGATCAGACTGCTGTGGCTTGTGTTAGCATGAGTTTATCTTCGGCAATGTACACACGCTGGATTCTGTCTCGTTCGGGGAATCATTTACAGATCTCAAAAATACTTGCGACTCCAGCGCCGAACCCTGAAGGACCCCACCTGTCGCCCTCACCCAGCCTGGGAAGGCATGCCTGATGTGTGCTCCTGGTTCCTTCCCAGCTTGATGGCTGTCACTCCACTTATGAAGCCATCTTCTGACACCAGCTTGGGCGTCTTGCTTAATTATCAGTCTCGTGTGTGTGTGTGTGTGTGTGTGTGTGTGTGTGTGTGATGGCATGTGGTGTGGCGGTGGTATGTGAGGGAGGGACAGGGATGCTGGTGCCTTATAAGGGTGACAGTGAGGTGCAGGCTCCCTCCGACTCCGCCCTTACACCGCTCTCCTACCTCGGCACGGCCTGCCTTAACCTACCATGGCTCACCTATAATGGCCTGCCCTAGCTTACCACAGCCAGTCCCAGCCTCAGCTTGCCTTCATTACACTCTCCCAGCTGTGTGCCTCACTACACTCTCCGAGCTGTGTACCTCACTAAAAAGTGTCTCGACCCACTCTACCCCGCCCACCCTGACCTGCCAGACCACAGCAAAGCTTGCCCTGCCACGGGCAATCTTTCCCTGCAGCACCCTACATCAGGCCGGCCGTGTCCTACCCTGCCTTGCCCTGCCCTCAGCAAGGTCACACAAGGATCCCAGCCCACGCCGCCCTCCTCCCCTAAATATAACAGTAGCGCCACACTAGGAAAACACCAAACAACAAGAACAGCGAAGACTATAGATTAAACCAACTGGCGAACATCTACGAGAAGCAGCGGGGAAAGTTAAACATAGGTTGTATGACGGTGATGATGATGATGATGATGATGGTGCAAACTATAGGCATATCCCAGACCGTGACACCAGTACGACCATGGAACACCATTGGTTCTCATGGAGCCTCAGAGCAGTAATGGAGCCTCCAGCCACCCATCAATGTACACAGTGAACAATGATTAGTTAAGCTCCTTTCCCTGTCCTCCCCACTGCTGCCGGAAGGATGTACATAAGGAACCACAAACGCTTCTCCAGAATGCTTTGGCACACACTCCCACACCACACATCTGTACAGACTCTCACGTCCATTTCAAAACGTGCCTTCCCCTGTTAACCTCCTTCCCCTTCACTAACGCTCCTAACCAACTTGCAAAAAAAATGTCTCGTAACAACGGTTTACGTTACTGCACAGACACACACAAACACTCGTGAGACCCTACAATACAAACAGGCAATTACAAACTGTCGGCGTCTTAGATAACCCAAACCAGATATGGCCCCCATTGTGTTACTCTAATGTTTACTTAATCATCAGTAAGTGCATAATGTGTAGACCACAGTATTTACTCGTAAAACCTCGTGTGTATTTCCCACTCTAACTGCAAATGTACCTCATTCACATGCTTATCCAAAGCGTGGAATATTATGTCTTCGGAAGTGTATTACAATCACTAAAGCATTAAATACTATTACTGTTATTATAATCATTATCATTATCATTATACACAGAAATAGGAGAGCAAAAATTACAAAAGCAGACACAGGAACCAACAGAAGGAAAATTCCGAAGACACAAAGTGTTGTGAAGACGGTAAAAGAATAATATACGAGACGGTTCTCCACAAGTGCCAGTTAAAGAACCACTAACGGGACTGATGGACTCGAGAGGGAAGTGTTGTTAAGCAATGGAGGAAATGTGTGAGGAGGTGAATGGTAAGTTCCACTATGTATCAGCAGTAGATGACACACTTGCACGCAACTCTTTACAAGATGGATGATTAAAGTGACCACAGAAAGCACTGAGCCTCTTAAACAAGATTTAAGTACGTAATAAAGTATCCCGATCCACATATGGCACATGACTGATAATATATTGCAATATGTACTTAAGCCGTGAGCAGATACACTTAACAGGCCACCTGAGATGTTCAGATACTGGCTAGGAAGGAAATTAATGGCTACCAAGTGAAGGGAAGCAAATATCGTGCTTATCTTTAAGACGATAAGAAAAATATAATGAACTACATACAAGCATCAGACACCGGGAAAGACAGTCAGAGATCCGATGAATACAACATGTTATCATCCATGGATACAAAGCTGAGTTCTTGGATCGTGTGTTGCTGAACTTGCAGACGGCGTTTCACACGGTTGCCAGCCAGCAGGATCGTGGGAGGAAAATATCATCATCAGGCAGGTATGAGGAGCCTCCTTCATTATAACCACAATTACCAACAGAAAACGACGGCGAGGACCCCACCGTCGCCGTGTGGCTGGGGATCAGCAATCCTGGGACCTGCGATAATCGTGACCCATCTGAAGGACCTGGAAGGACTCCAGTCACACCTAAATCCGTCTCTGTTCATTTCCCAGACCAAAATGCTGGAGTTCCTCACTAAATGAGGCAGCGATACATACAGGTGTGGCACCGGTTCCTTACAGACACCACACACGGAAACGAGGAACATCATTGTCACCATGACACGGGACACAGGTGGTGGCCGCCACCATGACTATAGCCACTATGACAATACAGTCATCATGGCAGTACAGCCATGATGACAATATAGTCACCATGACAACATAGGAAACAGGAAAAGAGACAGGAAAGATGTGAGGGGAGGAGGGAGAGAGTACCTACATACTTCTACATTGCCTCGAGCAAGGTTGAATGACATCAATGATTCTATGAGAGTCGTTACTATAACGATGAGCGCGTAACAATCACTGAACTTGGTCCACAATGATCATGTCCTCTGTAACCACTTACTTCCCATTACTATGTTAATCTGGTACGGTCTTCAGTCACATATGTTCACGGGTATATCCTTACAGTAAAACACTGCAGAATATCTACATGTTATCGACTGAACTTGTTCATATAACTGCACATACATTTGCATCTGGTATAACTGTAATGCAGGTACCTCAGCATCTTTGTGGATGGTTCCTTTCTCCACCGAGAATAATCTTCTGAAATCTGAATGTGACTTTCCTCTTGATTGTAATGTTCACTCCCTCCATATTCATGACCTCGAAAGCAGAACACTGATGTCTCTCCCTTGCTCTTTCCAGGCTCTTATAACTTTCTGTTTGGTGTCTTGTTTTTCTACGATATTCCTTGGGATATGTGCAGATCCAATCACTTTGTTCCTTCTTGAAGACCAACCGTCTGTACCATCTGTTGTCAAACATAAACTGTCATAACAAGTTGTCTTCTCTCTAAACTGTGTAGTTGAAGCGCTCAGAATCAACTATGATATTTCAAGTGTTTCATTCCCTCAACATCAATACTTAAAGTGTTTCTGGACTCTCTCCAGCTTGTCAATCTCGGCTTGCTCAGAAACTGACAATACAGCAGCATCCAGTTTTGCTTCTTATACACGCGTCACATTTTCATTAAGATCTCTCTCTCTCTCTCTCTCTCTCTCTCTCTCTCTCTCTCTCTCTCTCTCTCTCTCTCTCTCTCTCTCGTTCTGGAAGTTCTCATTACCTCACCGTTCATCACCTGGCTCGACACTACAATCTACTCAATACGTTCCGTGAATTCCAACTTCTCGTACAAAACGACTCCCAAATCGTTGACATTTCCTTCACTTGGTGTCTCTCTCAGACATCTGTAAGATGTCACCATTAATCTTATTCTTTCCACGACTCACATGTGGACCAAACTGTCAACATTAACCTTGCTGTCTTCCGCCCATTTGTAAATCTTGCTTAAGTACTTTTGCAGTTTTTTTGTGTGTGGTTCTGACCACAACATCACCGTGGCTCCAGCTCACCGCAAAACATCTTATTCTACTCTCGTTTACTTCTGTCATATCTGTTGTCATCCTACACAGTAGTGAAGGTAACAACGTGGCTCACCCGGTACACATCTGCAGCAGACTTGGTTTCCTTTGTTAAGACTCTGAAGTTTCTCTTAGAAATTCGTTGATCTATCACCCTGTTTTATCTTTTATGTGTTGCTTTGCCAATTTTAGCAAATTTCTGAAGTGTATTTGTCAGGCGACTTATAAATGTAAAGCCATGAGGTACGAGACAGAGTACGTCCTCACCATCACCCACATCCTCAACCCCCTTCCCCACAGTCAACCCTCCATCCCTCCCTGGGGACACAAAACCTCCCCACCATCACCCAGGATGCCTCCCTCCCCTCTCTCCTCCCTCCCGCACGGTCCTCTATCACCGTCCTGGCACCACTCGCCCCAACAAAACCACTCCTAACACCTTTTTTTCAATACGTGGTTAAGGGAGGGGGGGGGGGGATGGAGCTGAGTAGGGGGAAGATACAATGAAAGAATAGGAGAGTGATGGTGTAGGCTGTACCAAGATATTTGGACAGCTGGCTGGATACGGGTTTCTGGTGCCTGATTCACATACCCGAGGGAAACTGTACATGAATATATAATAACGGTTTCATGAATCTTAGGCGGCCATTCGCATGAAAGTACACAGTCGAAGTATCACAAGATATACGCAGAACTGGCACGTCAATAGAACAATACGTTAACTTTAGATCAACATGTGTATGTGTGTAGTTAAGATCAATGTGTATGTGTGTAGTTAAGATTAATGTGTACGTGTGTAGTTAAGATTAATGTGTACGTGTGTAGTTATGATCAATGTGTAAGAGTGTAGTTATAGTGGTGTCTGTTGATGTAGACAGGATATTATCAGAGGTAAGCCAAGCATTGTTCACTGTGTGTGTTGCTTGTAGGTGCATGAAGGGAACTCCCCGCCTGACCAGCAGCGTCCGTTGATCAAGCTGAGGAACTCATCATCCCTCCTTCCTGTAACTCCACACGACAAAAGTTGGATCCACAAAAGATCATCTTCCATTCTTACGGTGACACATCTATCATGGCTATTATCAAACATCTGTATCGTGCAACACAGAATGACTTCATCCGTAACCGCGTTCACTCCAATTCATTTTCCAATGTCATCTCTGTATTCCGTGAACAAAAGTTAGGAATGGTGCGCTTAGCGCCGTCACTACGTACCTGTATAATGTTACCAGAGGTATGCAGTAGGTGTCTGAATTGTTCAACCCAGTATCTATACAATATACACAACGTATACAACAGAACATACATATGATGTCATTGTACACCCAACACTTCCTCAGAACTCCCTTCCATCTACAATGGTCACAATCAGTTTCATCAACACTTACTAACATCTACGACCACTGTCAACATTCTCCTGTACACAAGAGGTCACACACAAAGACTGCACCACTGATGTTACTCTAGTTCCAGCGCACTTCTCTGTGTTACTGCTCCTACCGCCCGTCTGAAACCTGTAAATACTGTTGGATTTTGAAATGAATATCTGCCTACACTCAACACACATACACTGACATGATGGGGTACCACAGCCAGGGGCGAGGCTGGGGTGCACGTCTGGTGGACGCATGGAGCACACACTCTCGGGTACTTCCCACGAGGTCTTGCCAAAAGGTTAGGCCAGCGCGTAGCGACAACCGTAAGAAAATCTAGAGTTACAAAGAATCAGCCGAGTTAGTTACTACAGTCATGTGTTACGTGGGAGATGGAGGGTTTGTATGTTTGTGGAGTGAATGTCAGCAGCCCACGTGTGGGGGAGGAGTAAGACAAAACAACAACCTGGGTCAAAGGAGTGCAACCTGACAGCCGTTACAATGCTGGCTCACTGCGTAGCCGTCACTAACCCTCCAGAAACCAAGGTGGGGAATACCCGTAATATGACGAGAGAGAGAGAGAGAGAGAGAGAGAGAGAGAGAGAGAGAGAGAGAGAGAGAGAGAGAGAGCGCTAAGTTAAGGAACATGACCAATCTATCTAGTCAAGACCGACCCAGGACATGAGACTTTGAGAGAAGAGATCAGTGCCAGACACTGCCACCCCCTCACCCCCTGGTGACCTTCACAACGTGTGCCAACTGACTTTGTGAATGGAAGGCCAGTGGGGAGAGGTTGGGTGCCAACCACCTGCTGCCAACCGCCTAATGCTCACCTGCCTCTTGCCCACAAAACTCCTATACCCCAGGGTGGGACCTGCCAACACAGTCATCATGACAACTGTGTGAGCTGGAGTCACACACTCTCTAGATCCACCTTAGTTTACACACACACACACACACACACACACACACACACACACACACACACATTGAGAAGCTATCGAGTACTGCCATCACACGAAGATTCACGATAAGGTTCTTTACCAATGTAGCTCTTGTAGTACACAATAATGACGACGACCTGAGTCAGGAATCATGCCAAGTAAGACGTCACAACTCCCACTCCCTCCTCGGACAGAAGCAACAAATTTAATTCACAACTTGGTGAAGTCTTCGGGGGTCTTCCATCTCCACAGCCGGGGCTGGGCCAGAGCTGTGTGAGGGTTGGGTCGTTGGTCGACAAAGCTGTTGGAAGCCGCAGTCCACAGGCCCACGTAGCCCCACAGCCTGGCTAGTCTGGTGCACTAAGTACTTGCCCAATGCACTCCTGAAATTCTCAACTGCGCTTCCATGATGTTTATGACCGAAGATAAGATACTGGACGAGTCTTGGGCACCAGAGATTTAAGAATAAAGCCTTATAGGGATAGATCAAAACACACCCTGCAAGAAATGTCGCACCTTAATGTTAATAACAAGATAAGTGAAATGTTAAGTTTGTATCCACTTTTTGCATGTAGTCGGTAAACCTTACCATATGAAACTATGTTTTTTTTTTTTTTTTTTAATACTATTCGCCATTTCCCGCATTAGCGAGGTAGCGTTTAGAACAGAGGACTGGGCCTTTGAGAGAATATCCTCATGTGGCCCCCTTCTCTGTTCCTTCTTTTGGAAAATTTAAAAAAAAAGGGAGGGGAGGATTTCCAGCCCCCCGCTCCCTTCCCTTTTAGTCGCCTTCTACGACACGCAGGGAATACGTGGGAAGTATTCTTTCTCCCCTATCCCCAGGGATATGTAATGTATGTACTGAAATATGAATTACAACATCTAATGTAATATCAACCCACTGGGGTCTGGGTAAGACCTTTCGTGACCCCTGTAATCCTTTTGCTCTACCGCTCACAAAATCTGCCGGGGACACCGGCGCAAATCAAGTCTCGTTTTGTGTACATCGCGGAGATGGTATTTTACAAAGTCTACCACGCCTGTCGTGCCAGTAGGATGGTATTTCCGACCGTAAGTAAGAGACCATTCCTTCTAGCTACGGGTTTTCCGAGTATGATGATGATATCCTTCTCCCGTCTTCACTCGAACGAGGATAGTCTCAGAGATTTCATCTGGTCCAAACAATATAGTTCCTTTATCACGTCAATACGGGCTGTGACAGAACTCTGATCACTTTCTAATGCTAAAGTTTCGCTTACCCTGTTGGGTGATATCACAACACAGCAACATTCTATTCGTGATAGAACAAGGGCCACGAATGGTATCATTATTGGTCCTTCTTTGTCTTGAAAATCCGCATGATTCGCCCCACCATCCGTCTGTTGATGGCAACTGTTGTTCTGTTTTGTCAGCTGAAGGTTGGGTCGTTAGACGTTACTACTCCGGAGTCTTCCACGTTATTCTGTTTATGACAGAGTCTGTGTTTGTGTGATATTCTGCGTTGTTTTTGATCTTTGTCACCACACCGCAGGAGTTGAAACAGACACTGAAAAGCACGTTGTTATCGGCGGCTCAAGGAAAGATTTCACTCATGTCTCTTTGTAGCCTTTCATCATTCCTCTATTGACGTGATTTTCATACTTTTCTTGTATCATCTACAAAGGATGATATAAAGCTATGGCTCTTGCTAAAGTCAATGTCACATATAACAATAAGAACAGCGAGGATGCAAGTACAGTTCCTTGGGGGACTGAGCTCTTTACAGTGGAGACAATGGATATGACATGGTTTACAACTACGTATTGTGATGTTAGTAAAACGTTTTACATCCAACTCCCAAATGTTTCCGGTTATTCCCATCTTTCAAGTTTTACGTGCTATGACACCACGGTCACATCATTCACATGTTTTTGCACAGTCTGTGTAAATTGTGGCAGCATTTTGTTGTTTTCCAGAGCTTCCACAAACTTGTCATCATGGTCAAGCAACTGGGCGAGGCAAGATCATCCTGCCCTGAATCCATGTTGTCCTGGGTGATTTAGATTGTCCAGTACAATACATTCAGCCAGTTTACCTCTTAGGATTATTTCGAAGATTTTAATAATGTGTCATGTTAATCATGTCAAGTGACAGTTTTATGGGACTGCTTTGCTTCCATCTTTGTTAAGTGGGGTGATGTGAGTCAGTGTCAGACTCTCAGGGGTGATGTGAGTCAGTGTGAGACTCTCAGGGGTGATGTGAGTCAGTGTCAGACTCTCAGGGGTGATGTGAGTCAGTGTCAGACTCTCAGGGGTGATTGCCAGAATCTAGACTTTTTCACCGAAGGATAGTCAGTGCTCGTGGTAGAGGCGTCTTGCATTTCTGTATGAAGGATTGACTTTCTCAAGTCCGGGCTTGAGGCTGAGCACACGGGCATGTTCACAATGTCACTCTCCAAATCTCGTACTGAGCTGATGATATCTGTTATATGCACTTTTGGCCGGATTATGTTTAGGAAAATATCTGGTGCTTCATTTACCTTTATATTACGGGGGGGGGGGGGGGGGGCGAATATCGATTCATGAGGTTCTTTTTCATGTCATATCGTGGCAGCCATCTGGAAAGTGCCATTTGACTCTAGGCGCCCGGTGGAGTCTGTGGTCCTCGATTTCCGTATCTTGGGTTATTCAATATTTCATTAATGGTTCTTTCCTCTTCTTCCTTTTCCTGGGTTTGATAAGACATTATGAGAGTTTGCTCTACGTTCGTTTGACATATTCCTTCCTCTCCTGGGCTGAGCTGTGGCTCTTCAGAAGGTCTGTAGGTATTTGTCGCCTCCTGTATCGTGAGGTGCTGTCTTCACACTGGTACATGTGCGTAACCTACCAATGTGGTCATCTTATTCTGGTACTGCTGCTCTGGGACTCAGCAGGTTACCTACTGCGTCGTAGACATCTTAAAATGTATCACATCAACCCATTTCATCCATTCATCATCAAAACTAATGAACAAACCTCCATGATTGCAGGTTATATGTCTCGATGATTTAACATCTAAACTCGTTTTCTCATTGATTAGTTTGCGGCCAGAGTACAAGATGTGTAAGGTGATGTCACATATTAGTTCTACGTTATTTCTTGTGGCCGGTTTTGCTTTGTATTTTTTTGACTGAGCGAAAACTTGTCACAATTCTGCAGCCTTCCCCATACTGGCATTTACCTTTCTTAAGTCCAAACATTTTCTTGAGTATTTAAAGTTACAGTTTCTCCAGTATGATATACTAGTCTCAACATATATGTAAATTCCCTTTGCATGCCACCTACACACTCTGTGCATTCCGTGAATTTCTTGTGTTTCACCACATCGCTTCACATTCTGCGGCCTAAACGAGTTTCTGATCACAGTATTAGAAGAACGCTCTGACCCTCGCCACGACCAGCAAAATAACCAGTCCGGTCTCTTTTGAACTGTATTTTAATCCTATGTACTGGTGAGGCTCACATGACGATCGTTAGTAAATGGTCAGTAGTGTTCCCGGTACACGTGTGAGCGTCTCCGTGCTCGACACGTTAAGAACATGCCTCACACAACTACCTGACTCTCCGCCAGCCTCGTTCCACCATTATTAGTGACCTGTATCACAGCAGCCTTCCCTCTGGTAATACCCTCACACACGTCCTCCATCCTTCTTTCTACCTAACCTCCCCGTACTGCACCCAAGACTGACGCACCACACAACACACCACATCGCCGCAGACGGGAGAGATAAGTCACAATCCAATGGAAACTCCTGGAGAATTTATGGTTCCCAAACAACATTCCCCAATGTCAGAGGAACGTGAAAGAAAGCAAAAGAACATTACTGAAAGCAAGAGGGCAAGAGGTGCTATAAGCACAGTCACCGAGAATGTAAACCTACGCAACGCTAAACGTCACTTTAGTAAAGCCAGCCGACAAGCAAAACAAACATTATGGCCCAACACCTCGAGTAACTTCTTCAGAAGTAATCTGGACGGATACCTAAAGTATCAAACTAACCAGGTTGTGGAAAGTACGCACGCTACGGACCTACGCCTCATAACGGCCTGACGGACCAGAGGAGCAACAAGCCAGTTTCCCTGAGGCTTAAATAAAACTCCGAAACCGCCGTGAGGTACGGTACACCATCGATGTACCTCTCCCTCCACAATCCAGGGGTTAATGCGGAGAGCGGGAGAGTACAGCCAAGGGTTCATCCCTGGCTAACACTCAAAATATTACCCTTCACGCCACTCTTCACCCACTGATCCATGACCAAAACTCAGATCACAAAAGCACTTTGTCGGTGACTGGATAAAACTGACGTCCTTCTAACAACTTTAACCATCTGATTTTTCACATACAACGGGATATTTTAAATTACCCTACCAAAGCCATCCTACCAGAGCTTATGCTGTCCTGACCTCAGCCAGCTACACCGACGCTGCGATGCTTGTTTCAAGCACGGCAAGTAATGTGGCCACGAAGAGTTCTCGTCTGTAATCATGGCTGACCCACAGTTACGATGGTGACGTGTACCCTGGGACTGTGAGGTCAGGTCCTCCAACCCTGACTGGTGTAACCTGGGACTGTAAGACCCTAATCCAGGAACAGTGGTTTGTGTAACAAGCGAGCAGATAATTCCCACATAACAGGTTCATGTCACCCTCGGGTCCCAGAACAATAACTGATGTGAACTGGGTCTACTATGACGTCCGGGTCCAATAGTGGCACGACCTGAAGCTGTTACCATCGAAGGTCACATGACAAAGACTGGTGTGAACTGCGAATATCATGACCCGCAATACCCGTCACCAAGTGACCTGGCGAGTACAAGGACCCGGCTCTGGAGTTCTCCCATGACCCAGAGGGTACGAGGACCTTGGTGGTGGAATGAACCAGGCTAAATCAATCATGCTGCAGGCAAATCGCATGACCCCGTGCACGCTCTCGTGTCCTCCCGTGCTCCTGCCGTGTCCCAAGGTTCCCGTCCGTGTCCTGCTACGTCCTGTTATATCATATGTCTTCAACTCCCTTCCTGTCTTACCCAGGTGTCTCGTGTGTGTCCTCCCGCGTAGCTGGGAGGCCTGACGAAGCCGGAGCGCCCAAACGTGTAACCTGGAGTGTCCTCGCGTGTCCCTGCATCCCCATCCCCTGACGTGTTTCTGGTTTACCATGTTCCCATGTCTTAAAAACGTCCGTGTCCCAGAGTGTCCCAGAGTATCCCTGACGTCTTCCTCAATATTCCCTACTGTTCTAGCGTGTCCCCACGTCTTCAGGAGTCCTTTAATGTCCCTGGTCTATTCCTACACGTCCTAATAACGTCTCCTTATGTGTCCTTGCGTCCCGACGTCTCCTTATGTGTCCTTGCGTCCCGACGTATCCGTTGTATCCTACCACAGATCCTGACGTAGATCGCATGTAGCAAACTGAAGTCCTCACCTGTCGCCTCCATTACCCAGCTACAATCCTGCCTCAGTTACTGGTAATACCTCCACCACACTGACGCCTCCATATACCACACTGCATCACCGCACCCAACACTGCCGCACCACACCACACCACCCCACACTGCCACACCACACATCACTTCACCCCACACTGCCGCACCACACCACTCCACACCACACTGCCACACCACACACCACTCCACCCCACACTGCCGCACCACACCACACCACCCCACTCTGCCGCACCACACACCACACCACCCCACTCTGCCGCACCACACACCACTCCACCCCACTCTGCCGCACCACACATCACTCCACCCCACACTGCCGCACCACACCACTCCACCCCACTCTGCCGCACCACACATCACTCCACCCCACACTGCCGCACCACACCACTCCACCCCACTCTGCCACACCACACCACTCCTCCTCACTCTGCCGTACTATACATCACTCCACCCTACTCTGCCGCACCATTCATCACTTCACCCCACACTGCCGCACTACACATCACTCCACCCCACACTGCCGCACAACACCACTCCACCCCACTCTGCCGCACCACACCACTCCTCCCCACTCTGCCATACCACATATCACTCCACCCCACTCTGCCGCACCACTCATCACTCCACCCCACACTGCCGCACCACACACCACTCCACTCTGCCGCACCACACATCACTCCACCCCACACTGCCACACCACACCACAAAACCCCACTGCCGCACCACTCATCACTCCACCCCACACTGCCGCACCACACACCACTCCATCCCATACTGCCGCACCACACACCACTCCGTCCCACTCTGCCGCACCACTCCACCCCACAATGCCGCACCACACACCACTCCACCCCAAACTGCCGCTCCACACGCCAATCCACCTCACAATGCCGCACCACACGCCACTCCACCCCACACTGCCGCAACACACGCCACTCCATCCCACACTGCCGCATCACACATCACTCCACCCCACACCGCCGCACCACACGCCACTCCACCCCACACTGCCGCGCCGCACCACACGCCACACTGCCGCACCACACATCACTCCACCCCACACTGCAGCAACACACGCCACTTCACCCCACTCTGCTGCACCAGACATCACTCAACCCCACAATACCGCACCACACGCCACTCCATCCCACTGCCGCAACACACGCCACTCCACCTCACACTGCCGCAACACACGCCACTCCAACCCACAATGCCGCACCACACGCCACACTGCCGCACCACACATCACTCTACCCCACACTGCCCAATCACACACCACTCCACCCCACACTGCCGCAACACACGCCACTCCATCCCACTCTGCTGCACCAGACATCACTCAACCCCACACTGCCGCACCGCACCACACTATACTACACTTCACACTGCTACACCACACCACACTGGGGCACCACACCGCATCACACACAGCAGTACAATATCACACATCACACTATAGCATCACACCACATCACACGCAGCAGTACAATATCGCACACCACACTGAAGCATCACATCACATCACACACAGCAGTACAATATCGCACACCATCGCACACCACACAGTAGCATCACACCACATCACACACAGCAGTACAATATCGCACACCACACTGTAACATCACACCACATCACACACTGCAGTACAATATCACACACCACACTGTAGCATCACACCACATCACACACAGCAGTACAATATCACACACCACACTGTAGCATCACACCACATCACATACAGCAGTACAATATCACACACCACACTGTAGCATCACACCACATCACACACAGCAGTTCAATATCGCACACCACACTGTAGCATCACACCACATCACACACAGCAGTACAATATCGCACAACACACTGTAGCATCACACAACATCACACACAGCAGTACAATATCGCACAACACACTGTAGCATCACACCACATCAAACACAGCAGTACAATATCACACAACACACTGTAGCATCACACCACATCACACACAGCAGTACAATATCGCACAACACACTGTAGCATCACACCACATCACACACAGCAGTACAATATCGCACAACACACTGTAGCATCACACCACATCACACACAGCAGTACAATATCGCACAACACACTGTAGCATCACACCACATCACACACAGTAGTGGGGGGGTGTTGCAGATATGTGTGGCATTTCGCGTTCCTCCGGATGTCAGCTGTTGTGGTGTGTGTGTGTCCGTCATCAGCGATGAATCTCAACATACAGTGGTTCATGTTACATCTCGTACATCCTGACGTCTGCTGAGAGGACGTGTGTCAGCATCATACGACCAGTGCTCTCCAGCAGACCAGTGGCAGTGTACGTCAAAACGTCAATGCCACTGTACGTCAGCACGCCAGCTTACGTCAACAGATCAATGCTAGCGTCAGTCAGTCAGGAGGCCAGTGCACGGGAGCGTACTAACGCAAGCCACGGTAGGTCAAAATGATAACGGCCGTACACATGTGAGGTGGACGGTGCCAGCGCACGTCCGAGGTAAGACAAGTCACAACCAGTGAGGAAGGTAATCGTTGTAATAACAATATCTTAAGACCACTTCTCCTCAGGGTAGAGGCGCCGCCCATCCACTGTCTAATTTTCAAGTTTCCTGTGGTCCCGGGGGCCTGGCCCAGGTCTGGTGCACCAGAACCACTCTATATAACATCAAGCGTCTGGTGGAAGTGACACATTTGGCGGGGAAGTTTTGAAGAGTAATCAGACAACATCGTGACCCATTGGGCACTACACGTCACATGGAGAGCACATGCCCCGCTCCTGACTTAACCAGACCCAGACGAAGAAATTCCATACAAGATGAGCTCCTTACAACCAAAATTTCAGCCCAATGTTCGTAGATAGTTACACTGAGAGAGAGAGAGAGAGAGAGAGAGAGAGAGAGAGAGAGAGAGAGAGAGAGAGAGAGAGAGAGAGAGAGATGAGTAATAATGATGGAGTGTATAATGTGGAAACTCTGGGTGGCAACACTCACGCACCAGCTGCCTGCCATCTTCCACATGTATTATAAACCAGATCAAAACATACAACTTGTTATCAGTGACAACTAGGATAACTTCAGTATAAACATTACCATCAGGAAATAAATCACAGCAGAACAAAAATAAAAAAAAAAATAAGTAAAAGTAATAAGTTCTCACATTGGCCCACCTGAAAGCCCGCTGAGAAAGACGATGGAATTCAATAAATAAGGCAGGTGGCAGTGGGAGAACACACACAGTAACTGACACTCTTGAAGGTAAACACGGTGGAATGGATAGAGGCAAAACTGACTTACGGGAAGAAAAACATCAAGGCATAAGGTGAAAAACATCCATTGTTGTAATAGTGTGAACCACAATGTTTGTGTAACAATGTCAGCAAATGTAAAAATTAATTGTCAAAAGGATGGGAGACACAGAGACAACACATTATACACTGTCAATAAAAAAAAAAAAGAGCAAAACACACAATGACCAATGACATGACTGCTTCGTATGCAAGACCATCTTGAACACTCAACAATCAACTGCTACTTCAATTTGGACGCGAACCTCTCATTTCAAATGGGCGAACACAAACTGGCAAAAACTAAACGGTCAAAACTGGCCTGAAGGCAAGTGGTACGAGGTGAACACGCGCCACAGACACTCCCCTTAGTCTCGCCTTCGGACATACTGAATGGCACTCCAAGACTGACGAGGTAAAGCTAGTATGAGACCCGCCCACACACCCTACGTCACCAAGTGGAAAAAAAATCGCAGGACTTCACTCCCACCTCAGACGCAGAAGTGGGAAATACTGTAACGATGAGTGATGTAGGAGACTCCGCTGGCTCTGACACAGCACTAAAGGGAGACACACATGACCATGTGGGTCAAGCATGGAATGAAAGGCAGAGGCTGAAGGTTGAGGCCAGGAAACCTTAGGCAGACATGAGCACAGGAAGAGACGGGGCCACTGACTCAAGTATGGTGGGCCACTGATTCAAGTATGGTGGGCCATTGACTCACGTATGGTGGACCACTGACTCAAGTATGGTGGGCCACTGACTCAAGTATGGTGGGCCACTGACTCACGTATGGTGGACCACTGACTCACGTATGGTGGGCCAATGACTCAAGTATGGTGGGCCACGGACTCACGTATGGTGGGCCACTGACTCACGTATGGTGGGCCACTGACTCAAGTATGGAGGTAGAAGGGGAAAATGCAAGTCAGGAAACCCTCTCAGGCCTGACCGTGGGTGAGGTAAGCGACAAATACGATGCAGAGAAGAAAAAAGAAACGGAGCGTACGTTATGTGTGGACACTATGTGAGGGGGAGGTGCATGCACGACTGGCATATCAATGCATTCGTCTGCAGACCATCAGATGCAGAGCCACAATAATATACAGAATAAATAAAACAAGACAGAATCATGTTTTGACCTCGGAAACCCTCACACTATTATACCTGTCTTGGAGAGAGAGAGAGAGAGAGAGAGAGAGAGAGAGAGAGAGAGAGAGAGAGAGAGAGAGAGAGAGAGAGAGAGAGTTCCACCACAGGGAGACAAGGAGGAAACAACATTGTACACGACTCTGCTGACCAGGTAGCAGTTCGGGCGAACAGCTGCAACAAATAACTATTCAGGCTATGTGACAAATTCTCCCTCAGTCAACAAATAACAAAACTAGGCACAAGAATAACGCTCGCGACTTATGTGGACTTCATAAGTGACATTACCATCTCAAACATCCTGTTCTCTGATCACAAACTAAATGAAATGAAAACAAGTCTCTACATTAAACCATGCGGGTGTATTCAGCAATTTTATGGAAACATTGATAGTAAGCAAATAAAACAGGATGATGTAATCACTGATACTTCTGCGACACAATGGGAAACCGGCTGAGTATAAAAACAGAGGAGGAATGTGTTGAAGGCACAACCACTCTGGTGCTCCAAACACGCAACAGCGAGAATAACGCAGAACAGGAAGACTAGCCTTAAAAAAGGGGCGAAACGGACCTAAAAATGCCTCGGCTAACCCAACAGAGGAAGGAAAACTTATCAAATGAGCAGACGGACACAGACAATAAATTCAAAATATCACCCGAAGCATTGGAAAAAGAACAAGACGAAAGAGCCGCTGATGATGAGAACTAATCGGAAATATATTTCTCGTTTGCAAAACGCAAATCGAGAGCCATTAAGTCCATTGGTTGGCCCACTAAAAACCGAAGAGGTTACTTTTACAAATGTCTGCCAGGAGACGAAAGAGATTCTAGAGAACATTAAGAGCTCATCTTCAGTGAACCAAAAACCTTCCTAAACAATGACCTTCCCCCCCCCCCCCCCATCCACTCCCAATGTTACAGATAGAAAATATAACCATCTCAACACAGGGTTCCAAGAGTCCATGTACTCAGCCTCACGTCCGGACTCACGGAACTCAGTCTTCATAAAGATATGCAAGACGCCCCTCACACGAGCATTACATATCCTCTGAAGAAAAAGTCTGAAACTAACCTACATCTCTCCAGTCCACAAAGGTGGAAGCAGAGCAGTGCCTGTAACTTATCAACCGAGAGCACTAACACAGAACATTATAAAAATCGTGGAGGGAGTATAAGAAACAAACCGACTGAGTCTACGGAACTGAACCATCTACATAACCCAGGACAACATGGTTTTAAGGTGGGAAGAGCTCTCATTTTACAATAAAAATGATAAGATTTTTGAGGTTCTGGAGCAACAACCAATAACGTCATATACACAAACCTTACAAAAGCATCTGATGTGGCCATGTTGCTACAGCATATAAAATACGTAAACTAGGCCACGTCCAGCGCCTCCACAGTGAAAAGCTCAATTGTACTTGAACCCGCACCTGCTCCTCACTGACGAGAACATGTCACAGTTTCATATCCTTTCCAGATGATGTAAACCCTGAAAATGACATCAGCAGAAGAAACGGAGGCTATAAGGAGACATAAATGGAGTCTTCCAGTGGGCCACTGAACAGAACATGCTTTCCAATGGGGTTAAGTTTCAACTCAGCCCGTGTGATGAAAACGAAGAAATCAAAAACAAAAACAAAAAATTCCGGACGGTCACAGACAGTGTCATAAGCCAAATGAGTAACGTGAAGAGTAATAATGTCTTACGACAACAAAACTAAACTACACTTGCCTCGTCGAGATGGATGGTCGGGCGGGTCATGCGAAGTTTCAAGAAAGCGGAAGGAAAACCAATGATGACAATTTTCAAGGCACGAATTTTCTCAAGAACAGAATATTGCTGTTCTAACATCGCCCTACAATGCAGGCGAAACTGCAGAATTAGAGTGTTCTAATATCTCTCACAACCCATTTTACCGTGATAAAGATACTAAATTACTGAGAATGGTTGAAATCAATGAGGCTGTACCTCCTTGAGGGCTATCATCATCTATACCTGGAAAATCCCAAAAGGCATGATTCCCAGCTTCCTACGGGGACGACAGACATGGAGGGCTGTGTAAAATGCTACCTCTAAAATCAGATAGTGCTATGTGCAGAAAAAGGGAGAACATTCTAAACACCCGGGGCCCGAGACTCTTCAACACTTAGCACTGTGATGTCTAAGAGTGACAGGGAAAAAATATTTGCAAAGTGTACCAGGATAACGACTTCACGATCTTCGCCAAACACAACAAAACAACTGTTGCCAGCGGGATGGGGGGATGGATCCTGCGGACCTTCAAGAATAAACAAAAACCAATGGTGGTACTTTTCAAGGCACTATTTCTATCACGAATAGAACACTGCTGTGTTCTAACATCATCCTACAGGGCAGGCGAAATTGCACAACAAATTAGAAAGAATTCGAAGATCTTACACGGCCTACATAAACGTGGTAAATTATCTAAATCACCGGAATGGCTGAAATCACTGGGGCTGTAATCCCTGGAACGCTGACGAAAACTATACTATCTATACTTGGAAAAATCGTAGACAACACGGACCCCATCTTCATTGGGAAATTTCCCACAAAAAAAAGAAAAAAAAGAGATACTGAGGTGTTACATGCTAAAGAGAACGCCTTCAACGTCCAGGGCCCGAAATTTCAATACCTTACCTGCAACCATCAGAACTATAGGATGTACAATACAAGAGTCTAAGAATGCCCTGGAAAAGTACCTACGAAATGTATCAGACCAGACAGGCGGAGGGTCAGCTATGTGGGTGGCATCCATCAGCTCGGTCGACCAAAGACCCAACGCAGCAGCCCGTGCCCAGCCCGAGCTGTGGCGTAGAAGACTCCCGAGCACTATACCATGTATATACTCCAGGCAGGTGCCAGGTGTTCGTGAGCTGAATTGTATTAGTGTATGTCAGCGAGTCAGCAACAGCCTAAGTCAGATGACCGGTACCAATGTACGTCATCAGGCCTGTGGCAGTGTACGTCATTAGGCCTGTGGTAGTGTACGTCATCAGGCCTGTGACTGTACGTCATCAGGCCTGTGACAGTGTACGTCATCAGGCCTGTAAAAGTGTACGTCATCAGGCCTGTGACAGTGTACGTCAACAGGCCTGTGATATTGTACGTCAGCAGGCCTGACAGAGTACGTCAGTAAGCCTGTGACAGTGTACGTCAGCAGGCCTGACAGTGTATATCAGCAGGCCTGTGGCACTGTACGTCAGCAGGTCCTGTGACAGTGTACGTTAGCAGGGCTGTGACGGTGTACGTCAGCAGGCCTGTGACAGCGTACGTTAGCAGGCCTGTGACAGTGTACATCAGCAGGCCAGTGACGATGACAGTCAGCAGACCAGTGTCAGTATATAGCAGCTTCGCGTAAGTCAGCAAGCCAGTGTGTGCGTCAGGTGTAGTTTATATTAATGCTGTTCACCATGCATTGTCAAAACGTTTATATTCAGAATGTTCATGATGAGGTAGTGCTGACGAGAGATTACTTGATCATTAATTCCCCATACCCTGACGTCAACTGAGAAATCTATGCTCCACCTGATGAATCAGGTTGTTTGAAACCGCGGACCGCAGTGTTGTTCTGCGGCCTGGTGAGGGGTTGGTTTACCAAGATGTCTTATGCTGCAGGTTGTCATTAGAATGTTATGCAACCTGGCTGGTCTGGCATACTCTGGAGAAATATACTTCCATTTTGTACATGTCCACCCAGGTTCTTCCCGTGATGTCCCTTACATTACCGAGGAGTGTATCATGAAGTCATCCACCTCGACGCTATAATGAACGCTGCCTCACACTGATTCACAGGTTGTCGCAGTGAACCCACCGGCCGGTAGAGAACGTGTCTAATTCAGCAGTTTATCCATTCCTAAAGAGGAAGTGCTTTCAGTACTGTCATAAGTGGTCTTGCTTCCACTGCTGCGAAAGTTCTCAATTTCCTTACGTCACTGAACGTAGATTCCACAGTTCCTTTATCAAGTTCGACACAGACGAAGACATCGGTCAGGACCACAAACGTCCAGACATCCTATACCGCCAGCATCGATTCGTCGGCAAACAAGTGTCAGTGGATCCCTGTAATCCTTTTGCGCTACCGCTCACAGGATGAGCACAGGGTGCACAATAAATTTGCCGGGAACACTGGCACAAACCAATCAATGGATCAAGATAAAGGTTTTATGACTGTTCTCACTAGACCAGCACCAGACACACATCATAATGTAAACACGGCAAATATTGGAGTACACAGTTCGGCCTTAAGTGTCACTCTCATACGCTGAAGCATTGTACCCACTCTATACTTGCCTCCACCCACCCCTAGACGTACCCTTCACCCAAACTAACACTGAAATGTTTTGTCTATGTGTATCAAGAAGAAATATATTACTATATAAAAGAAATTACATTTCTTAACCTCCATACGAATATGCTTCTTTGCTGAAACTATAAACATGATAAAGTCAAAATCAAATCCAAAGAGAAGCATAAATGTCAGCATCCCACGTCAGTCCCACCTACTACCTAACCTCACATATAAGGCACACCAAGGGAAGACACAGGCTGGACTTGTTCAAAAGGCACCTGGACAGGTTCCTCCAAGGTGTACCGGACCAGCCATGGCGCACAGCATAAAATAAATGGCAACCTATAACAACAAACAGCTCGGTAGCCCAGACCCTTACCTGCGAAACCACGTCCACCTTCGAAAGTTGAGGACAGAAACCCAAACCAGACCAAGACAAGGTATTCGTATTCACAGGCATAGTATCTCGTCTCCACCGCCACTATTAACACCAATGCTTCCAACATTCCCAGATTAAGTATGTCGCACGCTAATCCTTTTACTTAACATTAACAGTGATGTCTATATTTACATATGGCGTCACTTGCTCCAACACACCCCCAACACACACAGACACACACACACATACAAAAAAAAAGATCTTGTCTCAAGTAATGACTCTGTCCTCTACAAAAGTCCAGTAGAATCGGGCACACGGTAGCCTCTTAAAATCCTACTAACCTCTATAATCACCCTGGCCTTCAAAACCCCCGAATAATGTAAGCATGATATTGAACGGCGAGAATCAATGGTGCTGGGAGGGTGGAGCAGCAGAAGGGTGAACCATATACGTCACCTTGACTGTGGTACGACCATCCAAATCTCAGGTCACGTTGCCAACCTGTTCCCACCATCACACTGTCAACCCCTCTCCCCTGACCCAGCAAGAAAACAACAACAAAACGTTCCCATTCTTCAAGGTGATCTAATAAACATTTCATACGAAGGAAATCTACAACACTAAGAAAAGAAAATTCCGACCGATAACCCTACAGCTGTTGTCCTGGACCACATCAAGCTATCACAATACAATCTGGGAATAAGCTAGCGACCACTGGCAGACTAGCCATGAGGTGACATAACATCCCGGACCTCAACCACACTCCCATGTTGATATAGCTTCTGCTAACGTTACAAGGACCCATCCACCTGCCTGATACACTGCTGACAATACTGGATCACAATTCCCGTATCTAACTTTTTCCGACAAAAGAGAATGATAACGTTACCCCAGACATATCTACATCGTCAGAACTGGCTTGAAAACATTTGACACATAAATGGCTGATAAGGTTACTACAAATCTAACTGGATGGCACATCACCGACAATATCTCAAATGTATTTCATGACATCCGACACTTTAACATCGTCACAAACATTACCTATGTAGCTGGATGGTAAATTTGATCACACTCTGGTTCACACGCATTTTTTAATGACATACTATAATATTCACAGTATGGAATATATCATAAAAATATATTCAAAAATCACAAATATATGCGTCAGTGTGAGCAATTTCACAGGCACTGCCATTTCTATGTTACTCACCTGAAGATGTGACTAGACGACTTGGAGACGTCGCGTTTACAGTGGTTCTGGAGTTTCTTGCTACGACTACTGTCGAGACGGGACTTGGCGAGTCTCTCCGTCTGTTTATGCACTTAGCGTGACAGCTGACACTCACAAAAGACCTCTCTCTCTCCACAACAAATCACTACTTATGAACGTACATGGGATGCACTTGCCACCAGGTGAACTAGGCTATGGCCACTCTCCACAGTGGGTGTTGCACACACTTCGCTGTCTAGCACGTGAACCACAATTGTACTATTTCCAACTGGGGGAGCGAGTGCATGCAAGCTGCTCCCACCGGCGTGAGACACCGACAGCAGGAACACCGGTACACGGCCCTCACCACTGTTTTCGAGCTGTGCTGAGGACCGGTGACGGCCAGGGTGTACTGTAAGGGTGTGTAATGGTGTGTAGGCGGGCAGGGAGTCGAGGGGTGCGAGGCAGCAACGGTGGGGTTAGCTTGCTGGTGCCGTCCCCACGTAATGTAAACACAACCGCACTGGCCACTACTCCACGCTACACAAGCCAGCCTCGGGCATCACCTTGCTCACCGCAAATTAAAGATGGGCATAAGGCCATCACACTTCCGCCAGTAAGTGGCTAAGGGACCGGGTCCACGGGCTAGACTCACACAAAGGGCTCGACACTGACGCGGACCGTGCTCGCGTGTCGGCGGCTAGCGCGCGAGTGGTCCGCACTCGTATTGACGACCCACGCCGTCGCATAGGTGCCAACCAATCTTTTTATTAATCAATATAATCAAAATCCATATATCCTAACAGCACATTTCTTAACATATATCACTCTCTCATCATAATATGGCCATAAAGTGCAATACAGATTACTCGTAAAATAAATCGATATCATGGAAATGCGACATGGAAAAAATTGGGTATGGGGATGTATCGCAACGTAGCCACAAGCTGGATCACTTCAAACCCATCTTTTGTTGGGATGATGCTACTCAGAAAATTCACTTCTCATCGCACTGCGGTTGAGCTTTGATACAATCGACCAATTCTTCCCAGAGCTGGACTGTAGACTGACTGACTGACTGGCTTCACAAACAAAGCCAGAAACCATCCATATATATATATATATATATATATATATATATATATATATATATATATATATATATATATATATATATATATATATATATATATATATAATTACAAATAACTGAATACACATAGTCATGTATCATGAATAATACCGCTAAGAATAATTCTGCACAGTATTCCTGAACAA
The DNA here is from genome assembly GCF_036320965.1 of Panulirus ornatus. Taxonomy (NCBI): domain Eukaryota; kingdom Metazoa; phylum Arthropoda; class Malacostraca; order Decapoda; family Palinuridae; genus Panulirus; species Panulirus ornatus. The sequence continues at coordinate 41,318,619 of NC_092229.1, forward strand.
AAACCATGCCCTGCTTGATGTGACATCCCAGACACACAGACTTCCACGGGGATACACAGAAATACGACATATTTATGCATACACACAAACACACCTAAAAACATTACCCACATGAAAATAGAAACAGACATAATCCCATTCACTCTAGAAAGCATGGTAGAGCAGCCCTGCCACACATGCCCACGAGACCAGCCTGCTGAAGTGGCCCAGGCCAGTGTGTACAATGTAGGGTCCTGCCAGTGGCTTGAGAGCTCCCTATGTGTGGAGGGAGGTCGCCTGGGACTGGCACTGGGGAAGGGGGAAGGAGCAAGTAGTGGGCGTACGTGCCCAAACGTTTTACGTGAAGTTGCTGGCTGTACACAAGGCGTATGTAAGAGGGTAAATGCGCAGTGGGCGTAACTTAAGTGGGTGAATACGTGGTGGGCGTGTTACGCGGGTGAATGCGCAGTGGACGTGTTAAGTGGGTGAATGCGTATTGGGCGTATTAAGTGAACGCGTTGTGGGAGTGTTAAGTGGGTAAATGCGTAGTGGGCGAGTTGAGTGAATGCGTTGTGGGCGTGTTAAATGGGTGAATGCACGTAGTGGGCGTGTTAAGTGGGTAAATGCCTAGTAGGAGTGTTAAGTGGGTGAAAGCGTGGAGGTGCATGTTTGGTGGGTAAATGGGGAAGTGGGCTTACGTTATCTGGTCGCATGTGGAAGAGCGCAGGCACACTAAGCGTGCATATATATATATATATATATATATATATATATATATATATATATATATATATATATATATATATATATATATATATATATATTTGCTTTGTCGCTGTCTTCCGCTTTTGCGAGGTAGCGCAAGGAAACAGACGAAAGAAATGGCCCAACCCACCCCCATACACATGTATATACATACGTCCACACACGCAAATATACATACCTACACAGCTTTCCATGGTTTACCCCAGACGCTTCACATGCCCTGATTCAATCCACTGACAGCACGTCCACCCCGGTATACCACATCAATCCAATTCACTCTATTCCTTGCCCTCCTTTCACCCTCCTGCATGTTCAGGCCCCGATCACACAAAATCTTTTTCACTCCATCTTTCCACCTCCAATTTGGTCTCCCACTTCTCCTCGTTCCCTCCACCTCCGACACATATATCATCTTGGTCAATCTTTCCTCACTCATTCTCTCCATGTGCCCAAACCATTTCAAAACACCCTCTTCTGCTCTCTCAACCACGCTCTTTTTATTTCCACACATCTCTCTTACCCTTACGTTACTTACTCGATCAAACCACCTCACACCACATATTGTCCTCAAACATCTCATTTCCAGCACATCCATCCTCCTGCGCACAACTCTATCCATGGCCCACGCCTCGCAACCATACAACACTGTTGGAACCACTATTCCTTCAAACATACCCATTTTTGCTTTCCGAGATAATGTTCTCGACTTCCACACATTCTTCAAGGCTCCCAGGATTTTCGCCCCCTCCCCCACTCTATGATCCACTTCCGCTTCCATGGTTCCATCCGCTGCCAGATCCACTCCCAGATATCTAAAACACTTTACTTCCACCAGTTTTTCTCCATTCAAACTTACCTCCCAATTGACTTGACCCTCAACCCTACTGTACCTAATAACCTTGCTCTTATTCACATTTACTCTTAACTTTCTTCTTTCACACACTTTACCAAACTCAGTCACCAGCTTCTGCAGTTTCTCACATGAATCAGCCACCAGCGCTGTATCATCAGCGAACAACAACTGACTCACTTCCCAAGCTCTCTCATCCCCAACAGACTTCATACTTGCCCCTCTTTCCTAAACTCTTGCATTCACCTCCCTAACAACCCATCCATAAACAAATTAAACAACCATGGAGACATCACACACCCCTGCCGCAAACCTACATTCACTGAGAACCAATCACTTTCCTCTCTTCCTACACGTACACATGCCTTACATCCTCGATAAAATCTTTTCACTGCTTCTAACAACTTGCCTCCCACACCATATATTCTTAAAACCTTCCACAGAGCATCTCTATCAACTCTATCATATGCCTTCTCCAGATCCATAAATGCTACATACAAATCCATTTGCTTTTCTAAGTAGTTCTCCCATACATTCTTCAAAGCAATATATATATATATATATATATATATATATATATATATATATATATATATATATATATATATATATATATATCATTTATGGATCTGGAGAAGGCATATGATAGAGTTGATAGAGATGCTCTGTGGAAGGTATTAAGAATATATGGTGTGGGAGGCAAGTTGTTAGAAGCAGTGAAAAGTTTTTATCGAGGATGTATGGCATGTGTACGTGTAGGAAGAGAGGAAAGTGATTGGTTCTCAGTGAATGTAGGTTTGCGGCAGGGGTGTGTGATGTCTCCATGGTTGTTTAATTTGTTTATGGATGGGGTTGTTAGGGAGGTAAATGCAAGAGTTTTGGAAAGAGGGGCAAGTATGAAGTCTGTTGGGGATGAGAGAGCTTGGGAAGTGAGTCAGTTGTTGTTCGCTGATGATACAGCGCTGGTGGCTGATTCATGCGAGAAACTGCAGAAGCTGGAGACTGAGTATGGTAAAGTGTGTGAAAGAAGAAAGTTAAGAGTAAATGTGAATAACAGCAAGGTTATTAGGTACAGTAGGGTTGAGGGTCAAGTCAATTGGGAGGTAAGTTTGAATGGAGAAAAACTGGAGGAAGTAAAGTGTTTTAGATATCTGGGAGTGGATCTGGCAGCGGATGGAACCATGGAAGCGGAAGTGGATCATAGGGTGGGGGAGGGGGCGAAAATCCTGGTTGCGAGGCGTGGGCTATGGATAGAGTTGTGCGCAGGAGGATGGATGTGCTGGAAATGAGATGTTTGAGGACAATGTGTGGTGTGAGGTGGTTTGATCGAGTAAGTAACGTAAGGGTAAGAGAGATGTGTGGAAATAAAAAAGAGCGTGGTTGAGAGAGCAGAAGACGGTGTTTTGAAATGGTTTGGGCACATGGAGAGAATGAGTGAGGAAAGATTGACCAAGAGGATATATGTGTCGGAGGTGGAGGGAACGAGGAGAAGTGGGAGACCAAATTGGAGGTGGAAAGATGGAGTGAAAAAGATTTTGTGTGATCGGGGCCTGAACATGCAGGAGGGTGAAAGGAGGGCAAGGAATAGAGTGAATTGGATCGATGTGGTATACCGGGGTTGACGTGCTGTCAGTGGATTGAATCAGGGCATGTGAAGCGTCTGGGGTAAACCATGGAAAGCTGTGTAGGTATGTATATTTGAGTGTGTGGACGTATGTATATACATGTGTATGGGGGTGGGTTGGGCCATTTCTTTCGTCTGTTTCCTTGCGCTACCTCGCAAACGCGGGAGACAGCGACAAAGCAAAAAACAAAAAAAAAAAAAAAAAAAATATATATATATATATATATATATATATATATATATATATATATATATTACTGAGTCCACGGGGAAAATGAAACAGGAATATCTTGATGACGCGCAAAATTGTGTGGTGTGGTAAGGTTATTTAATGTATGTATTACTCATGGTGAGGTGCCTGAGGATTGGCGGAATGCGTGCATAGTGCCATTGTACAAAGGCAAAGGGGATAAGAGTGAGTGTTCAAATTACAGAGGTATAAGTTTGTTGAGTATTCCTGGTAAATTATATGGGAGGGTATTGATTGAGAGGGTGAAGGCATGTACAGAGCATCAGATTGGGGAAGAGCAGTGTGGTTTCAGAAGTGGTAGAGGATGTGTGGATCAGGTGTTTGCTTTGAAGAATGTATGTGAGAAATACTTAGAAAAGCAAATGGATTTGTATGTAGCATTTATGGATCTGGAGAAGGCATATGATAGAGTTGATAGAGATGCTCTGTGGAAGGTATTAAGAATATATGGTGTGGGAGGAAAGTTGTTAGAAGCAATGAAAAGTTTTTATCGAAGATGTAAGGCATGTGTACGTGTAGGAAGAGAGGAAAGTGATTGGTTCTCAGTGAATGTAGGTTTGCGGCAGGGGTGTGTGATGTCTCCATGGTTGTTTAATTTGTTTATGGATGGGGTTGTTAGGGAGGTAAATGCAAGAGTTTAGGAAAGAGGGGCAAGTATGAAGTCTGTTGGGGATGAGAGAGCTTGGGAAGTGAGTCAGTTGTTGTTCGCTGATGATACAGCGCTGGTGGCTGATTCATGTGAGAAACTGCAGAAGCTGGTGACTGAGTTTGGTAAAGTGTGTGGAAGAAGAAAGTTAAGAGTAAATGTGAATAAGAGCAAGGTTATTAGGTACAGTAGGGTTGAGGGTCAAGTCAATTGGGAGGTGAGTTTGAATGGAGAAAAACTGGAGGAAGTGAAGTGTTTTAGATATCTGGGAGTGGATCTGGCAGCGGATGGAACCATGGAAGCGGAAGTGGATCATAGGGTGGGGGAGGGGGCGAAAATTCTGGGGGCCTTGAAGAATGTGTGGAAGTCGAGAACATTATCTCGGAAAGCAAAAATGGGTATGTTTGAAGGAATAGTAGTTCCAACAATGTTGTATGGTTGCGAGGCGTGGGCTATGGATAGAGTTGTGCGCAGGAGGATGGATGTGCTGGAAATGAGATGTTTGAGGACAATGTGTGGTGTGAGGTGGTTTGATCGAGTGAGTAACGTAAGGGTAAGAGAGATGTGTGGAAATAAAAAGAGCGTGGTTGAGAGAGCAGAAGAGGGTGTTTTGAAGTGGTTTGGGCACATGGAGAGGATGAGTGAGGAAAGATTGACCAAGAGGATATATGTGTCGGAGGTGGAGGGAGCAAGGAGAAGAGGGAGACCAAATTGGAGGTGGAAAGATGGAGTGAAAAAGATTTTGTGTGATCGGGGCCTGAACATGCAGGAGGGTGAAAGGAGGGCAAGGAATAGAGTGAATTGGAGCGATGTGGTATACCGGGGTTGACGTGCTGTCAGTGGATTGAATCAAGGCATGTGAAGCGTCTGGGGTAAACCATGGAAAGCTGTGTAGGTATGTATATTTGCGTGTGTGGACGTATGTATATACATGTGTATGGGGGTGGGTTGGGCCATTTCTTTCGTCTGTTTCCTTGCGCTACCTCGCAAACGCGGGAGACAGCGACAAAGTATAAAAAAAAATATATATATATATATATATATATATATATATATATATATATATATATATATATATATATATATATATATATATGTTCTATGAAGGTGCGCGTTCATATACACTTTATTCGTATATATATATATATATATATATATATATATATATATATATATATATATATATATATATATATATGTGTGTGTGTGTGTGTGTGTGTGTGTGTGTGGTGGAAGTTTAATTCGCACATGAAATGTACGTCGCACATGCACTTGCACCTGCAGTGATTGCATTGCAGAAAAAGCCGCGTCATATGAAATCCTAGCAAGTGGGGGAGGCTTGCGAGCTTCGGCTAGGCTACGTACACGGGGCGGGCGGACGTGGAGCCTAGCCTAACTGGCCACTCGAGTATGTAAGTGTGCAGGGAAGAGTTTCAAGGAGACTAACATCCCTTAAGTGTGTGGGCCGGGAGTGGATGTCGTGTGGTTATCCAAGATGAACAAAATCAGAGTTAAACGAGCCACACTGAGTATGATCTCAGCTGTCGTGATGTCTCATGCAATGAGAGAGAGAGAGAGAGAGAGAGAGAGAGAGAGAGAGAGAGAGAGAGAGAGAGAGAGAGAGAGAGAGAGTAGGGGGGGTAGATTATGAGCATCAACAATGGAAGTCAATGCAGCCGTGACGTAATCAACCATGATCCTTCTTACGAAAGTTCATAAGACGATCATGAGGAAGTGCTTCACGTCTGCAGTGAGATCCTTTGTGTCCACGAGTACAGAACCAGTGGTCAGGTCCGACTTGTCATTCGGCCCTTAAATTACAGCAACCAGCACCGCTACCTTGTTACGCTTACCACCTACAATTCTTAACCTCAGACAGAGCAGCAGAGGCAACTCGCTGCTTTTAAAGAACCCTCAACGGTGATGACAAACACTGACTTCCGAAATGAGACCGTGCTGGTGTAACTTCCAATAAGCGCTAACTCCTGCTTGCCGCGGCACATCAAATAGTGTAACACAGTAGTACCACATTTCCATCCCCCAGACTAATAAGCGAGAAGTATTATGAATGGCAGTGTGACATTTACATTCAATACATGTCCCTCTTGATCACCGGCAACTGCAGCTCACCAGAAAAGTTCTAGACAACGCCAGCCTCACACGAGCACATTAAACACGGTTTAACAAAATAAATAAATTCATTTATTCACCAAAACTAATTAATAAAAAAACATTTCTCAAGACTGGCATAAAATAAGTGAAAGTCCACAAGACAACATAAATATACAATGAGGATTATAAATCTGAGTATCGTAGCCCGTACACCTGGGCCAGCAGGGGTGGAGAGGAGAGGCGGCAATATTTCAGTGTGAGCCGCTCTGCCACCACCAGTGACGAGTCGCCATATATTTCCACAAGCTGCACACATAACACTCAAGCCACTTCAGATTTTATAACAGTTTATAACTTAAGAATGTGGCTCGGCTGACATTACTTTCCAACATTCTCACCGAGTTAACTTCAGCGAACAAACGAAGTCGGGCTACATAACGGAAGACTGACGGGATAGTGACGTCAAACGGATACTCGCGCGCTATTGGCTGCCGCTCCCGAAGCAAGTGGAAGATTTTTTCTCTGGGACCAACAAAATTAGGCACGGGAGGATCATGAAATATTATCAATCCATTTCTTTCTTATTTTCTTGTTCTTTAATCATTACTCAGTTGTAGATCTGTATGGTATTTTCCTGGTTATCAAAGACTGTATTTCGATAATCGCATTTCTTAGTGTTCATATCCGTGAGCGCCTGAGGCTTGATCGTATACCGTGTCAACGGGGAAGGGGGCTCTGCTATTTTTTCCTGTTCTTTATGGTAAAAAGCTCTCCATCTAGAACGTTTTCTTATATTGGCTTTTGCCCTTTAAGATGACGCATGGGCTTATGCACAAAACGTAGACATACGTTCACACGTATCTGCGTACATCACGTCACATACGTGCATTACAGCACACATGCGGGTTATGTTCGTTCACAACTCGGTATAACAGGCCAGACCTCTACACAACACTAGGGTGGGTCAATAAGCCTCATACATTAGACCAGACACGACCACACACGGAAGGTATCGCGGGGTCCTTAGATTCACGAAGATGTACATCAAGCCAGAAACGTACACAAGACCACCCCACGTCACACGTACACATGACCACTTACGCTAAGGACCGTAGGTCCAATGAAACGTACATCAGGCCAGACGTACACATGGTACCGCAGATTCAAGAAGACGTATTGAAGAACATTTGGACGTGAGTTCATGAAGAATACTGAGTTTTCGTGTGTTCTCCATCGCCATGTGGTATCAAGAGCTTAGACACAGGAGCACCAGACACAACACATACGTGCATTGTTTCCAATCTCACCAGCAAACCGTACCGACTTATACAATATATTATGTACCTTGTTATCATTACAAATATACCTCGTTATGTAGTGTGATTACTATTTGTGATCACTACTCACAACGGCACGCATTTACCCTGGTGAGTGGGTGAGTACTGGCCTGTGAGAAGCATATAATGATTCAGGTCAACAGCTGCACTAACTGCAGGCACGAGCGAGATAACTATTACTTCCACAAGTCTCCGCTGGTTCCTGCAAAGCAACGGAACCTTTGCTTTATGACTGAGGATAATGGTATTACAATTTCAGAAGTAATGATCTTTATCAAGAAGCTTTGGTCACCACGACGGATAACCACATCATCTATATTTATGCGATCATCTCTAAACACTTTCCCTTCTCTTGTAAATCACGTCTTCTCAGAAGATCCCTGGATGCGTGCAATCATCATGGTGAGTTTCATTAATAATTACCTTTCCTTGCACTTCTGCTCTTACATGTGATTCACACACTAATTCTGTTTCAACCTTCTTGTTTCCTCCATCATACTTTGTCCCGAGCATGATCCCCAAAAGCAGGACGAGATCTGATGATATAGTAGTGCTGGCAATTGCAAATTAACATTCCCAACTTTATCAAGAAAAACGAACATGTGTTCTGAAATTAGAAAAAGCAAAAAGAGAAACTCAACATTGCTAATTATGCCATGGTCTTCAAGCAAATATATCTGATTGGTCATATACAGAGTTAAAGGATGAGAACATGGTTCACACGAACACCTCATGGCAGAAAAATGCTAACATTAAGAAAATAGGACAAGCCGTTAAACATCAGGAAAACATCATCGTCTCTAGCAAGTCTTTCTTTCCAACATCATCGTCTCTAACAGTCTTTCCAACATCATCGTCTCTAGCAAGTCTTTGTTTAAAACATCATCGTCTCTAGCAAGTCTTTCTTTCCAACATCATCGTCTCTAACAGTCTTTCTTTCCAACATCACTGTCTCTAGCAAGTCTTTCTTTCCAACATCATTGTCTCTAGCAAGTCTTTGTTTCCAACATCATCGTCTCTAGCAAGTCTTTCTTTCCAACATCATCGTCTCTAACAGTCTTTCCAACATCATCGTCTCTAGCAAGTCTTTGTTTCCAACATCATCGTCTCTAGCAAGTCTTTCTTTCCAACATCATCGTCTCTAGCAGTCTTTCTTTCCAACATCATTGTCTCTAGCAAGTCTTTCTTTCCAAAATCATTGTCTCTAGCAAGTCTTTGTTTCCAACATCATCGTCTCTAGCAAGTCTTTCTTTCCAACATCATTGTCTCTAGCAAGTCTTTCTTTCCAACATCATTGTCTCTAGCAAGTCTTTGTTTCCAACATCATTGTCTCTAGCAAGTCTTTCTTTCCAACATCATTGTCTCTAACAGTCTTTCTTTCCAACATCATTGTCTCTAACAGTCTTTCTTTCCAACATCATTGTCTCTAGCAAGTCTTTCTTTCCAACATCACTGTCTCTAGCAAGTCTTTGTTTCCAACATCATCGTCTCTAGCAAGTCTTTCTTTCCAACATCACCGTCTCTAACAGTCTTTCTTTCCAAAATCATTGTCTCTAGCAAGTCTTTGTTTCCAACATCATCGTCTCTAGCAAGTCTTTGTTTCCAACATCATCGTCTCTAGCAAGTCTTTCTTTCCAACATCATTGTCTCTAGCAAGTCTTTCTTTCCAACATCATTGTCTCTAGCAAGTCTTTGTTTCCAACATCATTGTCTCTAGCAAGTCTTTGTTTCCAACATCATCGTCTCTAGCAAGTCTTTCTTTCCAACATCATTGTCTCTAGCAAGTCTTTGTTTCCAACATCATCGTCTCTAGCAAGTCTTTCTTTCCAACATCATTGTCTCTAACAGTCTTTCTTTCCAACATCATTGTCTCTAACAGTCTTTCTTTCCAACATCATTGTCTCTAACAGTCTTTCTTTCCAACATCATTGTCTCTAACAGTCTTTCTTTCCAACATCATTGTCTCTAGCAAGTCTTTGTTTCCAACATCATTGTCTCTAGCAAGTCTTTGTTTCCAACATCATTGTCTCTAGCAAGTCTTTGTTTCCAACATCATTGTCTCTAGCAAGTCTTTGTTTCCAACATCACCGTCACTAAAAGTATTTGTTTCCAACATCATTGTCTCTAGCAAGTCTTTGTTTCCAACATCACCGTCACTAAAAGTATTTGTTTCCAACATCATTGTCTCTAGCAAGTCTTTGTTTCCAACATCACCGTCACTAAAAGTATTTGTTTCCAACATCAACGTCTAGAGCAAGTCTTTGTGTCCATCATCACTGTTTCGAGCAAGTTTTTGTTTCCACCATCAATCATTCCATTATGTCTTGTTTCCAACATCACCGCCTCCAGAAAATTTGTTTCCAACATCACTGCTTCCAGAATGTCCTCTCCAACATCACTGTCTCTGGAAAGTCTTTATTCCCAACATCACTGCGGAGCTCTAGCATCTTTGTTTCCAACATCACTGTCTCCAGCAAGTCTTTATTTCCAACATCATTGTCTTTAGCATATTTGTTTCCAAAAGCACTGTTTTCAGTAAATGTCTATTTCCAACATCACTCTCTAAGAAAGTCCTTGTTTCCAACATCACTGTCTCCAGTATGTCTATATTTCTAACATCACTGCCTCCAGTATATCTTCATTTCCAACATCACTGTCTCCAGTATGTCTATATTTCCAACATCACTGCCTACGGTATGTCTTCATTTCCAACATCACTGTCTCCAGTATGTCTATTTCCAACATCACTGTCTCCAGTACGTCTATTTCCAACATCCCTGTCTCCAGTATGTCTTCATTTCTAACATCACTGTCTCGAATATGTCTTTATTTCCAACATCACTGTCTCCAGTACGTCTATTTCTAACATCCCTGTCTCCAGTATGTCTTTATTTCGAACATCACTGCCTCCAGTATGTCTATATTTCCAACATTACAGTCTCCAGCGAGTCTTTATTTCCAACGTTACTGTCTCCAGTATGTCTTTACTTCCAACATCACTGTCTCCAGTATGTCCTTACTTCCAACATCACTGTCTCCAGTATGTCCTTACTTCCAACATCACCGTCTCCAGTATGTCCTTACTTCCAACATTACTGTCTCCAGTATGTCCTTACTTCTAACATCACTGTCTCCAGCGAGTCTATGTTCCCTAGATCATGGCGTCCGTCCATGGGGTCTTGTGTCCCATAATTCCAGTAAGAGTTCCACTCAGCGTAAGTCTCTCATTGCCACATCAAAGCCACTCTTTCCTGCGCCTGAGTCTGCCTCATCCAAGTCCTCCCCTGTCCCTGGCAGGGGCACCACCATCCACCCCACTTCCCTGGACCAGCCTGCGTAGCTCTTTTCCTTCAATTACAAAAGCGTTTCTCAGAGCTTTCCTCTCTACACCAGCTCTCACGTGATCCATACATCACATATTCTTAAGACTTACCAGTCCTACACATCCACATGCTCTCTCTCTCTCTCTCTCTCTCTCTCTCTCTCTCTCTCTCTCTCTCTCTCTCTATATATATATATATATATATATATATATATATATATATATATATATATATATATATATATATTATCATTATTATCATTATCATACTTGGTCGCCGTTTCTTGCGTCAGTGAGGTAGCGCCAGGAAACAGACGGAGAATGGCCCATCCACTCATATACACATATATATACATAAACGCCCATACGCGCATATATACATACACATACATACACATATCAACATATACATCATATACATACATATACATATATACCCATGTACATATTTATACTTGTGTGTGTAAAGACTTCTAAACCGTCCTTTTTCAGTCTGCTATAGCTAATATTAATTTCCAATATATATATATATATATATATATATATATATATATATATATATATATATATATATATATATTATTTTGCTTTGTCGCTGTCGCCCGCGTTTGCCAGGTAGAGCAAGGAAACAGACGAAAGAAATGGCCCAACCCACCCCCATACACATGTATATGCATACACGTCCACACACGCAAATATACATACCCATACATCACAATGTACACATACGTATACACACACAGACATATACATATATACACATGCACACAATTCACACTGTCTGCCTTTATTCATTCCCATCGCCACCTCGCCACACATGGAATAACATCCCCCTCCCCCTCATGTGTGCGAGGTAGCGCTAGGAAAAGACAACAAAATGTGTGCGAGGTAGCGCTAGGAAAAGACAACAGGCCCCATTCGTTCACACTCAGTCTCTAGCTGTCATGCAATAATGCCCGAAACCACAGCTCCCTTTCCACATCCAGGCCCCACACAACTTTCCATGGTTTACCCCAGACGCTTCACATGCCCTGAATCAATCCATTGACAACACGTCGACCCCGGTATACCACATCGATCCAACTCACTCTATTCCTTGCCCGCCTTTCACCCTCCTGCATGTTCAGGCCCCGATAACTCAAAATCTTTTTCACTCCATCTTTCCACCTCCAATTTGGTCTCCCACTTCTCCCCGTTCCCTCCACCTCTGACACATATATCCTTTTGGTCAATCTTTCCTCACTCATTCTCTCCATGTGCCCAAACCATTTCAAAACACCCTATTCTGCTCTCTCAACCACAATCTTTTTATTACCACACATCTCTCTTACCCTTACATTACTTACTCGATCAAACCACCTCACACCACATATTGTCCTCAAACATCTCATTTCCAGCACATCCACCCTCCTGCGCACAACTCTTTCCATAGCCCACGCCTCGCAACCATACAACATTGTTGGAACCACTATTCGTTCAAACATACCCATTTTTGCTTTCCGAGATAATGCTCTCGACTTCCTCACATTCTTCAAGGCTCCCAGGATTTACGCCCCCTCCCCCACCCTATGATTCACTTCCGCTTCCATGGTTCCATCCGCTGCCAGATCCACTCCCAGATATCTAAAACACTTTACTTCCTCCAGTTTTTCTCCATTCAAACTTACCACCCAATTGACTTGTCCCTCAACCCTACTGTACCTAATAACCTTGCTCTTATTCACATTTACTCTTAACTTTCTTCTTTCACACACTCTACCAAACTCAGTCACCAGCTTCTGCAGTTTCTCACATGAATCAGCCACCAGCGCTGTATCATCAGCGAACAACAACTGACTCACTTCCCAAGCTCTCTCATCCCCAACAGACTGCATACTTGCCCCTCTTTCCAAAACTCTTGCATTCACCTCCCTAACAACCCCATCCATAAACAAATTAAACAACCATGGAGACGTCACACACACCTGTCGCAAACCTACATTCACTGAGAACCAATCACTTTTCTCTCTTCCTACACGTACACATGCCTTACATCCTCGATAAAAACTTTTCATTGCTTCTAACAACTTGCCTCCCACACCATATATTCTTAGTACCTTCCACAGAGCATCTCTATGAACTCTATCATATGCCTTCTCCAGATCCATAAATGCTACATACAAATCCATTTGCTTTTCTAAGTATTTCTCACATACATTCTTCAAAGCAAACACCTGATCCACACATCCTCTACCACTTCTGAAACCACACTGCTGTTCCCCAATCTGATGCTCTGTACATGCCTTCACCCTCTCAATCAATACCCTCCCATATATATATATATATATATATATATATATATATATATATATATATATATATATATATATATATATATATATATACATATATATATACGTATATTATTATATATATATATATATATATATATATATATATATATATATATATATATATATATATATATATATATATATATATACGTATATATATACGTATATATATATATATATATATATATATATATATATATATATATATATATATATATATATATATATATACGTATATATATACGTATATATATACGTATATATATATATATATATATATATATATATATATATATATATATATATATATATACATATATATATATATATATATATATATATATATATATATCCTTGCGCTACCTCGCTAACGCGGGAGACAGCGACAAAGTATAATAAAAAAATAAAAGAATATATACATATATAGAGCCTATGACTATAATTAATCCGTTTATTATTACTATATTATTATTATTATCATTGTTACTATTATCATCATGAGTGTGTGGTCCCACCTGGCTGCTGATGTCGTGATGCGTGGCCTGGGTGAACCTTGATGGTGACCTTGTGATGTACAGGAGAAGGTTGGCAGAGTGGTGGTGTTTAGGGCTCACCAGGCGGACCCTTATTGATCACCAGGCCAGGCAGGGAGGCAGGCAGTGCGGGCGGGCGGGCGGGCGGAGGGCGGGGAGGACCCGTCTCGCCAACAGCCAATCTCATCCCCTGCCTCAACCTCGGTCCTCTCCTTCACGAAATCCTTCACGAAGACTGAGAACAAGATGTATTCCTACATGATACAGTATACAGCAGCACCAGAGGCACATACGTTGGTATACAGAATATCGAGACACTGGGAAGTAATGAATGAATCTGTGGGTCCTTAAGTTGTGGGGCTGGTGCCAGAGAGCGGCGGGCGCGTGCGCATGCCTGCCTCTCATTCACAAATTACATGACAATGGAGAATGGCACAAGATGAATGACGCACGCGTAACCATCTCCCCATTACTACTACTACTACTACTACTACTACTACCGCTACTCCTACTCCTACCACTACTGCTGCTCCTGCTTCTTAAAGTAACTGTAGCAGTGGTTTCAAAATTTGTCATCTCAAATTTTCAAGGCATCAAACCTCAGTACTGAGACACGTGGGAGGAGGATAATGTTTTAAACGTCACAAAGCAAGTAAGGCTTCCTACACCAGCCGTACGGTCCCCCGCTGATCCACTCACTCAGGTGAAGGGTTAAGACGGTGAGCTTGGCCGCCTCCCTAAAGGATCAGCCGGTAGCATGTTGGCTGTAATGATGAGTAGGTAACCTGAAGCCCTGGGATCGAACTCCCCACACCAAGGCGGACATGTCGCAGGGCAAGCCGGTTTAAGCTGGTACCAGAAATTTGACCACGTTTGTACCGGCTGCATGAGAACACTCAGGCAAGTATGGAAGCCCACGGCGAGGAAGCAGCCTGCGTCACTGTGGGTGTAGAGCAGGAAGGGTCCAGTAACTAAGGGTACCGCACCCCTGGGCAGGGCCAAACAGCCTGACGCTGCTAAGGATGTACAGTACGTTAACACCTTCAGGAAGTTACGCTACAGGTAGCACCCACCCAAGGGCAAGGCCTGGTATACATGAACAAGAGGAGGAGGGAAGGCGCAAGTGGAAGGGCGAAGGCCAGGTGGTAGGATGTACATAAAAACTGACACAACCAAAGAACAGGTGGGCATGGGCAAGGAGTAGGTGGCAGGGCAAGAAGCCTGCTTGAGTGTGGGCACAGGGCAGGTGGGCGGGGCAGGGGATTGCCCAGCATAGCTGGAGTGGACGACCTGACCTTCTGGTGCTCCCGCCTCTCGACCATCTTGGGCAACCACTGTCAGCGTGACTCATACTGCCCCGGGACACTGACACCCACCACCACACCTCCCACTGATACTGCCCCGGGACACTGACACCCACCACCACACCTCACACTGATACACCAACACCACACCTCCCACTGATACACCAACACCACACCTCCCACTGATACACCAATAACACACCTCCCACTGACACCCACCACCACACCTCACACTGATACACCAACACCACACCTCCCACTGACACCCACCACCACACCTCACACTGATACACCAACACCACACCTCCCACTGACACACACCACCACACCTCACACTGATACACCAACACCACACCTCCCACTGACACCCACCACCACACCTCACACTGATACACCAACACCACACCTCCCACTTATACAAAAACACCACACCTCCCACTGATACACCACCACCACACCTCACACTGATACACCAACACCACACCTCACACTGATACACCAACACCACACCTCCCACTGACACCCACCACCACACCTCACACTGATACACCAACACCACACCTCCCACTGACACCCACCACCACACCTCACACTGATACACCAACACCACACCTCCCACTGACACCCACCACCACACCTCACACTGATACACCAACACCACACCTCCCACTGACACCCACCACCACACCTCACACTGATACACCAACACCACACCTCCCACTGACACCCACCACCACACCTCACACTGATACACCAACACCACACCTCCCACTGACACCCACCACCACACCTCCCACTGATACACCACCACCACACCTCACACTGATACACCAACACCACACCTCACACTGATACACCAACACCACACCTCCCACTGACACCCACCACCACACCTCACACTGATACACCAACACCACACCTCCCACTGACACCCACCACCACACCTCACACTGATACACCACCACCACACCTCCCACTGACACCCACCATCACACCTCACACTGATACACCAACACCACACCTCACACTGATACACCAACACCACACCTCCTACTGAAACCCACCACCACACCTCACACTGATACACCAACACCACACCTCCTACTGAAACCCACCACCACACCTCACACTGATACACCAACACCACACCTCCCACTTATACAAAAACACCACACCTCCCACTGATACATCACCACACCTCCCACTGATACAACATCACACCTTCCACTGATACACCACCACCACACCTCCCACTGATACACCAACACCACACCTCCCACTGACACCCACTATCACACCTCCCACTGATACACCAACACCACACCTCCCACTGACACCCACCACCACACCTCCCACTGATACACCAACACCACACCTCCCACTGACACCCACCACCACACCTCACACTGATACACCAACACCACACCTCCCACTGACACCCACCAGCACACCTCCCACTGAAACTGCCCCGGGACACTGACACCCACCACCACACCTCCCACTGACACACCAACACCACACCTCACACTGACACCCACCATCACACCCCCCACTGATACACCAACACCACACCTCCCACTGATACACCACCACCACATCTCCCACTGATACACCAACACCACACCTCCCACTGACACCCACCATCACACCTCCCACTGATACACCAACACCACACCTCCCACTGACACCCACCACCACACCTCACAATGATACACCAACACCACACCTCCCACTGACACCCACCACCACACCTCACACTGATACACCAACACCACACCTCCCACTGACACCCACCACCACACCTCACACTGATACACCAACACCACACCTCCCACTGACACCCACCACCACACCTCACACTGATACACCAACACCACACCTCCCACTGACACCCACCACCACACCTCACACTGATACACCAACACCACACCTCCCACTGACACCCACCACCACACCTCACACTGATACACCACCACCACACCTCCCACTGACACCCACCATCACACCTCACACTGATACACCAACACCACACCTCACACTGATACACCAACACCACACCTCCCACTTATACAAAAACACCACACCTCCCACTGATACATCACCACACCTCCCACTGATACAACATCACACCTTCCACTGATACACCACCACCACACCTCCCACTGATACACCTGCACCACTCCTCCCACTGATACACCTGCATGTATGATCTACATTAGCTATTCATGTCATTCACCTGTCTATGGTTGACCTTACACTTCAGCATGACGCACTAGACTTACAGTTATGAGACTAATCATCCGGTGTCCCATGATGACCAGGTTAATATGTATGAGCGCAGCTTGCCCTCATCCCTGACATAATGCAGTCTATTAGTGCTAAGCGTCTCACAGGCCCCACATCCGCCGCCCTCAATTTTGCACACCGATTCTCTAGCTCATTAACGACCCCAACTGTTGAAATGAAATAACCCACCTCAGGTGGCGCGACCTTAACCCATGGCCACCACGGCAGATCTTGTACCAGTATGATGGAACCTTGGCACATGTGACCTCTCCAAACTGGTCAGGTCGACTGGCCAACTCAGTCCTCACATGTGAACAACAAGATAGTGCGCTTACCACCATGCCTGACGTAACACAGCTTATGAACAGCGATATATCCATGTGGGAACACGATAAGACCGGTGAGGCTACTGCAATCTATGTTAATAACAACCTTATTCTACTCCCAGCAAGACTAAATTTAACCCACGGTTCGGCTCTGCCCACTACGAACTTTATACCAGTCTCATGGCACTATCATCCTGTCCAGTTCAGAGTTTATGTTGTACCCGAGACTCTAAGACACACTCTCCACAATGCCCTGCAAGACACTCTACCATCAATCATTCACTCTCTCCTTACTGAACAGCGGCCTACGCAACCTGTTCTTAGGGATACCTTCATATGTCAGACATGAGCGTCATGACCATGTAGATCATGTTGCTAAACATGCTTGTGTGCTGCCAGGCCCCTACACCAGACTCGGTCTACCCACCACACCACATCTGCCCACCAGAATGAAATCCTCATGAGAGATGGTGAAGACCAGGCATCTGTAGCGGTGGTACGATAACACATTAGCTGAACCTCAGTGTGGATGACACTGGACCTATATAAGACAATGTGATATTGTAACAGTTAAACACCTTCCATGTTACAACTCCATCACAACTAACATAACTTCTAGTGTTACAACTGCATCACCACCACAACACTCACTAACAATAACGTCTGCTCCACAGTTCCCGATGTTACACCTGCAATCCAACCACACTTTCCACTGCTACACCTGCACCAAAACCACCACCACACCTCCCACTACTACACCTGCACCACAACCACTACCACATCTCCCACTCCTACACCTGCACCACAACCACCACCACACACCCCACTGCTACACCTGCACCACAACCACCACCACACCTCCCACTATTACACCTGCACCACAACCACTACCACATCTCCCACTCCTACACCTGCACCACAACCACCACCACACACCCCACTGCTACACCTGCACCACAACCACCACCACACCTCCCACTACTACACCAGCACCACAACCACCACCACACCTCCCACTGCTACACCTGCACCACAACCACCACCACATCTCCCATTGCTACACCTGCACCACAACTACCACTACACCTCCCACTGCTACACCTGCACCCAACGACACACCTCTCACTGCTACATCTGCACCACAACCACCACCATACCTTCCACCACTACACCTGCACCACAACCACCACCACACCTCCCACTACTACACCTGCACCACAACCACCACCACACCTCCCACTACTACACCTGCACCACAACCACCACCACACCTCCCACTACTACACCTGCACCACAACCACCACCATACCTCCCACCACTACACCTGCACCACAACCATCATCACATCTCCCACTGCTACACCTGCACCACAACCACCACCACACCCCCACTGCTACACCTAGGCCACAACCACAAGGGTTGTGAGAGCCAGGTTCTGTATGACACTGGAGGACTGAGGGTTGTAGGAGCCAGGTTATGCATGACTGAGGGTTGTGAGGGCCAGGTTATGCATGACACTGGAGGTCTGAGGGTTGTGAGAGCCAGGTTATGCATGACTGGAGGACTGAGGGTTGTGAGGGCCAGGTTATGCATGACACTGGAGGTCTGAGGGTTGTGAGGGCCAGGTTATGCATGACACTGGAGGACTGAGGGTTGTAGGAGCCAGGTTATGCATGACTGAGGGTTGTGAGGGCCAGGTTATGCATGACTGGAGGACTGAGGGTTGTGAGAGCCAGGTTATGCATGACTGGAGGACTGAGGGTTGTGAGGGCCAGGTTATGCATGACACTGGAGGACTGAGGGTTGTAGGAGCCAGGTTATGCATGACTGAGGGTTGTGAGGGCCAGGTTATGCATGACACTGGAGGACTGAGGGTTGTGAGGGCCAGGTTATGCATGACTGGAGGACTGAGGGTTGTGAGAGCCAGGTTATGCATGACACTGGAGGACTGAGGGTTGTGAGGGCCAGGTTATGCATGACTGGAGGACTGAGGGTTGTGAGAGCCAGGTTATGCATGACACTGGAGGACTGAGGGTTGTGAGGGCCAGGTTATGCATGACTGGAGGACTGAGGGTTGTGAGAGCCAGGTTATGCATGACACTGGAGGACTGAGGGTTGTGAGGGCCAGGTTATGCATGACACTGGAGGACTGAGAGTTGTGAGAGCCAGGTTATGCATGACTGGAGGAGTGAGGGTTGTGAGAGCCAGGTTATGTATGACACTGGAGGACTGAGAGTTGTGAGAGCCAGGTTATGCATGACTGGAGGAGTGAGGGTTGTGAGAGCCAGGTTATGCATGACACTGGAGGACTGAAGGTTGTGAGAGCCAGGTTATGCATGACACTGGAGGACTGAGGGTTGTGAGGGCCAGGCTGTGTGCAGCACTGGGGGTAGAGGAGTGTGGGAGCCAGCCAGGGTCATGACCTCATTGTATATTATACCTTCATTGATCTCCAACATCGTCACTACCAGCCGCTTCTTGTGGCGTGGTGATGGTGCAGACCGACACCTCCTATGAAGGGGAATGTGAGCAGCTGACGGGAGGGGTCATGCAGGCAGCATGACGGGAGGGGTCATGCAGGCAGCATGACGGGAGGGGTCATGCAGGCAGCATGACGGAAGGGATCATGCAGGCAGCATGACGGGAGGGGTCATGCAGGCAGCATGACGGGAGGGGTCATGCAGGCAGCATGACGGGAGGGGTCATGCAAGCAGCATGACGGGAGGGGTCATGCAGGCAGCATGACGGGAGGGGTCATGCAAGCAGCATGACGGGAGGGGTCATGCAGGCAGCATGACGGGAGGGGTCATGCAGGCAGCATGACGGGAGGGGTCATGCAGGCAGCATGACGGGAGGGGTCATGCAGGCAGCATGACGGGAGGGTTATACAAACACAGGCAGGCCAGGAGGGCCAGCGTCAGGCTGGACTGACCCAGGTCACACACTCAAAAATAATGAGTACACTTACTGCACTGAGGGGCCATCATGCTGGTGGTGACACACACACACACACACACACACACACAAAACTGGTGCAGTGGACAGTGTTGTCACCCACCAACCTTATGGGTGTCTAGCTTCGACCAGGCAGCCAACATAGCTTCATTTCTCTCCTTCTTCTCTGTACATAAATCGTGCTCCGTCAACTCGTAGTTACGCCGTGAGTGACTATGTTTCCTTGTCAAAGGTTGAATCATCGTCAATGTGTGAGATGTGCAGCCTCAAATATGTATCAACCCCATATTGTATATATATATATATATATATATATATATATATATATATATATATATATTCCCTGGGGATAGGGGAGAAAGAATACTTCCCACGTATTCCCTGCGTGTCGTAGAAGGCGACTAAAAGGGGAGGGAGCGGGGGGCTGGAAATCCTCCCCTCTCGTTTTTTTTTTTTTTTTTTTAATTTTCCAAAAGAGGGAGCAGAGAATTGCGCCAGGTGAGGATATTCCCTCAAAGGCCCAGTCCTCTGTTCTTAACGCTACCTCGCTAATGCGGGAAATGGCGAATAGTTTGAAAGAAAGAAAAAGAATATATATATATATATATATATATATATATATATATATATATATATATATATGGATCTGGCAGCGGATGGAACCATGGAAGCGGAAGTGAATCATAGGATGGGGGAGGGGGCGAAAATCCTGGGAGCCTTGAAGAATGTGTGGAAGTCGAGAACATTATCTCGGAAAGCAAAAATGGGTATGTTTGAAGGAATAGTGGTTCCAAAAATGTTGTATGGCTGCGAGGCGCGGGCTATGGAGAGAGTTGTGCGCAGGAGGATGGATGTGCTGGAAATGAGATGTTTGAGGACAATGTGTGGTGTGAGGTGGTTTGATCGAGTAAGTAATGTAAGGGTAAGAGAGATGTGTGGAAATAAAAAGAGCGTGGTTGAGAGAGCAGAAGAGGGTGTTTTGAAATGGTTTGGGCACAAGGAGAGAATGAGTGAGGAAAGATTGACCAAGAGAATATATGTGTCGGAGGTGGAGGGAACGAGGAGAAGTGGGAGACCAAATTGGAGGTGGAAAGATGGAGTGAAAAAGATTTTGAGTGATCGGGGCCTGAACATGCAGGAGGGTGAAAGGCGGGCAAGGAATAGAGTGAATTGGATCGATGTGGTATACCGGGGTTGACGTGCTGTCAGTGGATTGAATCAGGGCATGTGAAGCGTCTGGGGTAAACCATGGAAAGTTGTGTGGGGCCTGGATGTGGAAAGGGAGCTGTGGTTTCGGGCATTATTGCATGACAGCTAGAGCTGAGTGTAAACGAATGGGGCCTTTGTTGTCTTTTCCTAGCGCTACCTCGCACACATGAGGGGGGAGGGGGATGGTATTCCATGTGTGGCGAGGTGGCGATGGGAATGAATAAAGGCAGACAGTGTGAATTGTGTGCATGGGTATATATGTATGTGTCTGTGTGTGTATATATATATGTGTACATTGAGATGTATAGGTATGTATATTTGCGCGTGTGGACGTGTATGTATATACATGTGTATGGGGGTGGGTTGGGCCATTTCTTTCGTCTGTTTCCTTGCACTACCTCGCAAACGTGGGAGACAGCGACAAAGCAAAATAATAAATAATGAATATATATATATATATATATATATATATATATATATATATATATATATATATATATATATATATATATATATATATATATATATTTATCCCTGGGGATAGGGGAGCAAGAATACTTCCCACGTATTCCCTGCGTGTCGTAGAAGGCGACTAAAAGGGGAGGGAGCGGGGGGCTGGAAATCCTCCCCTCTCGTTTTTTTTTTAATTTTCCAAAAGAAGGAACAGAGAATTGGGCCAGGTGAGGGTAGTCCCTCAAAGGCTCAGTCCTCTGTTCTTAACGCTACCTCGCTAATGCGGGAAATGGCGAATAGTTTGAAAGAAAAAAGAAAGATATATATATATATATATATACATATATATATATATATATATATATATATATATATATATATATATATATATACTTTATACATATTCGCCATTTCCCGCCTTAGCGAGGTAGCGTTAAGAACAGAGGGCTGAGCCTCGGAGGGACGTCCTCACTTGGCCTCCTTCTCTGTTCCTTTTTTTAGAAAAAGTAAAATGGGAGGGGAGGATTTCCGACCCCCCTCCCTCTCCTTTTAGTGGCCTTCTACGACATGCAGGGAATAGTGGGAAGTATTCTTTTTCCCCTATCCCCAGGGATATATATATATATATATATATATATATATATATATATATATATATATATATATATATATATATATATATATAATCTTTTTTTCTACCTTAGTATTCCCTCTGTGTCGAAGAAGGATATTAAAAGGTCCGGGAGCGGGGTGGGGGGTTGGCTGGAAGCTCCTACCTCCTTCTTTATTCTAATTTCTAAAAGACGGAACGCAAGAAGCCAAGCGGTGGAGTGCTCATCCTCCTCGAAGGCTCAGACTGGGGTGTATAAAAGTAACTAAGATGAGATGGGAGGAGATAAGTAGTACGTTTCAGGAAACAAACCTGGATGTTCTGAGTCTGAGAGAAAACACGTTTGAGGGTAAAGGGGAACAATGGTTTAGGCAAGTGTTAACAGTAAAGTCAGCGGTTGATAAGAGGATAAAAGCTAAGGAAGGGGTAGTACTAATGATCATGCAGAAGTGGAATACGTGAGAGGGCGCACGGAAGTGAGTTCTAGACATATGCATGTAAAAATTAAAGTGGGTAGCGAGAGATGGGAGATTATTGATGCTTATGCACCTGGCCATGAGAAGAAAGTGGAAGTCAAGTGTTTTGGGAGCAACTGAGTGAGTATGTCAGCAGTTTTGATGCTGGATATCGTGCATTAGTGACGGATGGTTGAAATGAGAGAGAGAGAGAGAGAGAGAGAGAGAGAGAGAGAGAGAGAGAGAGAGAGAGAGAGAGAGAGAGAGAGAGAGAGACTAATGTGGCAATGGAGGGTATAACTGGGGAACACTCAGGGAGGTGAAAAGGAATGGTGACCTATTTGTGAAGTTCTACGCTGAAAAAGGACTTGTGACAACGAATACCTGGATTATAAAGAGGGACATAGTTAAATAATAAGGCATTACTGGATTACATATAACTGATAAGCGTGTAGGAAAAGGCAGCTGGTGAGATGTCTGGCCATTATCTGGTGGAGGCAAGAATGAAGATTTGCGGGGTGTTTGGAAAAGAGAAAACTATATGAGAGAGATGAGGGTGGTGGAAGTAAAAGAGCTTGGAAAAGAGATGTGTAGTGGAGAATGGTAAGGGTGGGAGTAAAAGAAGCCAGGGCAATGGATGAGGAATGCGAGATACTTATGGAAGCAGCGCTGGCATGTGCAAGAGAGGTGTATGATATGCGGACATTGGGAGGTGGGCAGGTGAGACAGGATAGTGACAGATGGGATGAAGAAGTAAAGTTGTTAGTGAACAAGAAAACAGAGATGTATGGGCGGTGCTTACATGGGAAATGAATAACAGAAAGCGACAGGAGGCCAAGAGGAAGATGGAGGGGTTGAAAAAGAGGGCAAAAGAGAATTGGGGTGAACAATTATCAGTGAATTTCAGGGAGAATAAGATGTTTTGGGAGGAAGTTAATAGTTAAAAAAATGAGAAAACAAATGAGAACATCAATGAATGGGGCAAATAAGGAAGTGGTAACAGGAAGTAGTGAGGCGAGAAAGAAATGGAGTGAGTGCTCCTAAGGAGTTAAATGTGTGATGATTGGGTGACAGATTTAGTGTGTTTGGGTCGGGGTTGTATGTGAAGTGAGAAAGTTATGGAAAGTGGTTTGGTGAAGAGAGAAGAGGTAGTGAAAGCTTTGTGTAAGATGAAATGTGGCACACTGGTTGAGTGGATGGTGCTCTTGTTGAATTTCAAAAGAAAGGGATAGTCTGTGTTGGTCATTGGTTAGTTTGAATTCTTAATGTATGTATGGATCAAAGTGAGGTACCTGAGGATGGCAGAATGCATGTACAATGCGACTGTATAGAGGCAATGAAGACAAAGGTGTGTTCCAACTACTGAGTGTGGTTGAGTATACCTGATAAGCTGTATGGAAAAAGTTGTATATGAAAGGGTGAAGTCAGGGACAGAGCATCAGAATGGGGAGAAACAAAGTGTTTTCAGGAGTGGTACAGGATGCGTGGAGTTTGCTTTGAAGAATGTGTGAGAGGTACTTAGAGAAACAGAGGGGTCTGTATGTGGCATTCATGGATCTGGAGAAAGATCTTACGAATATATGCCATGTGTGGGAGGGGAGCTACGGGTGATACAGGGAAGTATTTACCACGGGGAGCAGGAAAGAGCAAAGCCACGTCCCCACAGGACACAGTCACGTCCCCTCGGGCACGGTCAAGCCCCTTCAGGATACAGCCATGTCCCTTCAGGATCAGCCACGTCCATGCAGTGCCCGTCTGTGTGTGTGTGTGTGTGTGTGTGAAGGGGGTATAATCCGGGTGAGGCAGGAGCCACCTACTAAACGTTCCCACGGCCCACTACGACCACACCCACCAAATGAGAGAGAGAGAGAGAGAGAGAGAGAGAGAGAGAGAGAGAGAGAGAGAGAGAGAGAGAGAGAGAGAGAGAGAGAGAGTGAGAGTTCATACGAGTACCTGCGAAGAAATTTTACTAAAATTGCATGGCGAGAAGAGAACAACACGTCGCTCACCCCAGCATAACATGTGACAGTGACTGATGAAACCTTTGGGTTCTGGTTCGGGCCTCTGATCAGCGTAGGATTTCAGGATCTCAGCTTCAGGCAAGAGACGGGGACATGAAAAAACGATCTATGGGCGTCTTACCCAGCCAGTCAGCCGCCACCCGCCCAGTCGCCGACAAACCAGCCAGCCAGCCAACAAGCCAATCAACCAACCGATAAACCAGCCAACCAATAAGCCGGCTAAGGTTTTGGCCATATCTATACCATCAAGACGAGAGCCAGCCAACCTTCCATGCACCACTGTAGCATTAAGATTATAGCCACCCAACCTTCCGGGCACCACTGTAACATCAAGACAAGAGGCAGCTAACCTTCCAGGTACCACTGTAACATCAAGACAAGAGGCAGCTAACCTTCCAGGTACCACTGTAACATCAAGACAAGAGGCAGCTAACCTTCCAGGTACCACTGTAACATCAAGACAAGAGGCAGCTAACCTTCCAGGTACCACTGCAACATCAAGACAAGAGGCAGCTAACCTTCCAGGTACCACTGTAACATCAAGACAAGAGGCAGCTAACCTTCCAGGTACCACTGTAATATCAAGACAAGAGGCAACTAACCTTCCAGGTACCACTGTAACATCAAGACAAGAGGCAGCTAACCTTCCAGGTACCACTGTAACATCAAGACAAGAGGCAGCTAACCTTTCAGGTACCACTGTAACATCAAGACAAGAGGCAGCTAACCTTCCAGGTACCACTGTAACATCAAGACAAGAGGCAGCTAACCTTCCAGGTACCACTGTAGCATCAAGACAAGAGGCAGCAAACCTTCCAGGTACCACTGTAGCATCAAGACAGGAGGCAGCTAACCTTCCAGGTACCACTGTAACATCAAGACAAGAGGCAGCTAACCTTTCAGGTACCACTGTAACATCAAGACAAGAGGCAGCTAACCTTCCAGGTACCACTGTAGCATCAAGACAAGAGGCAGC
Source organism: Panulirus ornatus (assembly GCF_036320965.1). Lineage (NCBI taxonomy): Eukaryota > Metazoa > Arthropoda > Malacostraca > Decapoda > Palinuridae > Panulirus > Panulirus ornatus. The sequence goes on from NC_092229.1 coordinate 41,344,965, forward strand.
TAACCTTCCAGGTACCACTGTAACATCAAGACAAGAGGCAGCTAACCTTCCAGGTACCACTGTAGCATCAAGACAAGAGGCAGCTAACCTTCCAGGTACCACTGTAAGCATCAAGACAAGAGGCAGCTAACCTTCCAGGTACCACTGTAGCATCAAGACAAGAGGCAGCTAACCTTCCAGGTACCACTGTAACATCAAGACAAGAGGCAGCTAACCTTCCAGGTACCACTGTAGCATCAAGACAAGAGGCAGCTAACCTTCCAGGTACCACTGTAACATCAAGACAAGAGGCAGCTAACCTTCCAGGTACCACTGTAACATCAAGACAAGAGGCAGCTAACCTTCCAGGTACCACTGTAACATCAAGACAAGAGGCAGCTAACCTTCCAGGTACCACTGTAACATCAAGACAAGAGGCAGCTAACCTTCCAGGTACCACTGTAACATCAAGACAAGAGGCAGCTAACCTTCCAGGTACCACTGTAGCATCAAGACAAGAGGCAGCTAACCTTCCAGGTACCACTGTAACATCAAGACAAGAGCAGCTAACCTTCAGGTACCACTGTAACATCAAGACAAGAGGCAGCTAACCTTCCAGGTACCACTGTAGCATCAGGACAAGAGGCAGCTAACCTTCCAGGTACCACTGTAACATCAAGACAAGAGGCAGCTAACCTTCCAGGTACCACTGTAACAATCAAGACAAGAGGCAGCTAACCTTCCAGGTACCACTGTAGCATCAAGGACAAGAGGCAGCTAACCTTCCAGGTACCACTGTACTATCAAGACAAGAGGCAGCTAACCTTCCAGGTACCACTGTAACATCAAGACAAGAGGCAGCTAACCTTCCAGGTACCACTGTAGCATCAAGGACAAGAGGCAGCTAACCTTCCAGGTACCACTGTAACATCAAGACAAGAGGCAGCTAACCTTCCAGGTACCACTGTAGCATCAGGACAAGAGGCAGCTAACCTTCCAGGTACCACTGTAGCATCAAGACAGGAGGCAGCTAACCTTAAAGGTACCACTGTAGCATCAAGACAAGAGGCAGCTAACCTTCCAGGTACCACTGTAGCATCAAGACAAGAGGCAGCTAACCTTCCAGGTACCACTGTAGCATCAAGACAAGAGGCAGCTAACCTTCCAGGTACCACTGTAACATCAAGACAAGAGGCAGCTAACCTTCCAGGTACCACTGTAACATCAAGACAAGAGGCAGCTAACCTTCCAGGTACCACTGTAACATCAAGACAAGAGGCAGCTAACCTTCCAGGTACCACTGTAACATCAAGACAAGAGGCAGCTAACCTTCCAGGTACCACTGTAGCATCAAGACAAGAGGCAGCTAACCTTCCAGGTACCACTGTAGCATCAAGACAAGAGGCAGCTAACCTTCCAGGTACCACTGTAGCATCAAGACAAGAGGCAGCTAACCTTCCAGGTACCACTGTAACATCAAGACAAGAGGCAGCTAACCTTCCAGGTACCACTGTAACATCAAGACAAGAGGCAGCTAACCTTCCAGGTACCACTGTAACATCAAGACAAGAGGCAGCTAACCTTCCAGGTACCACTGTAACATCAAGACAAGAGGCAGCTAACCTTCCAGGTACCACTGTAACATCAAGACAAGAGGCAGCTAACCTTCCAGGTACCACTGTAACATCAAGACAAGAGGCAGCTAACCTTCCAGGTACCACTGTAACATCAAGACAAGAGGCAGCTAACCTTCCAGGTACCACTGTAACATCAAGACAAGAGGCAGCTAACCTTCCAGGTACCACTGTAACATCAAGACAAGAGGCAGCTAACCTTCCAGGTACCACTGTAGCATCAGGACAAGAGGCAGCTAACCTTCCAGGTACCACTGTAGCATCAAGACAAGAGGCAGCTAACCTTCCAGGTACCACTGTAACATCAAGACAAGAGGCAGCTAACCTTCCAGGTACCACTGTAGCATCAAGACAAGAGGCAGCTAACCTTCCAGGTACCACTGTAACATCAAGACAAGAGGCAGCTAACCTTCCAGGTACCACTGTAACATCAAGACAAGAGGCAGCTAACCTTCCAGGTACCACAGTAACATCAAGACAAGAGGCAGCTAACCTTCCAGGTACCAATGTAGCATCAGGACAAGAGGCAGCTAACCTTCCAGGTACCACTGTAACATCAAGACAAGAGGCAGCTAACTTTCCAGGTACCACTGTAACATCAAGACAAGAGGCAGCTAACCTTCCAGGTACCACTGTAGCATCAGGACAAGAGGCAGCTAACCTTCCAGGTACCACTGTCGCATCAAGACAAGAGGCAGCTAACCTTCCAGGTACCACTGTAACATCAAGACAAGAGGCAGCTAACCTTCCAGGTGCCACTGTAGCATCAAGACAAGAGGCAGCTAACCTTCCAGGTACCACTGTAACATCAAGACAAGAGGCAGCTAACCTTCCAGGTACCACTGTAACATCAAGACAAGAGGCAGCTAACCTTCCAGGTACCACTGTAACATCAAGACAAGTGGCAGCTAACCTTCCAGGTACCACTGTAGCATCAAGACAGGAGGCAGCTAACCTTCCAGGTACCACTGTAGCATCAAGACAAGAGGCAGCTAACCTTCCAGGTACCACTGTAGCATCAGACAAGGGGCAGCTAACCTTCCAGGTACCACTGTAACATCAAGACAAGAGGCAGCTAACCTTCCAGGTACCACTGTAATATCAAGACAAGAGGCAGCTAACCTTCCAGGTACCACTGTAACATCAAGACAAGAGGCGGCTAACCTTCCAGGTACCACTGTAGCATCAAGACAAGAGGCAGTTAACCTTCCAGGTACCACTGTAACATCAAGACAAGAGGCAGCTAACCTTCCAGGTACCACTGTAACATCAAGACAAGAGGCAGCTAACCTTCAGGTACCACTGTAACATCAAGACAAGAGGCAGCTAACCTTCCAGGTACCACTGTAACATCAAGACAAGAGGCAGCTAACCTTCCAGGTACCACTGTAACATCAAGACAAGAGGCAGCTAACCTTCCAGGTACCACTGTAACATCAAGACAAGAGGCAGCTAACCTTCCGGGCATCACTGTAACATCAAGATACAACTAAAATAGAGCCGGGAGCTGAAGGAGGTGCTACATGACGGGGTCTCCTCCATCGCTACAACAAATTTAAGTTTTGCGTCATCCATTCAAGGGGATCACTCAACCCCCCCATGCTCCACGGCTGACGCTGACCTCCCGTCTTGCTGTACCCAACACCTTCTCCTGTGTTGCTGTGAGGGCAACCGTACCCAACACTGGCTTCTGTGTTGCTGTGAGGGCAACCGTACCCAACACCGTCTCCTGTGTTGCTGTGAGGGCAACCGTACCCAACAGTGGCTCCTGTGTTGCTGTGAGGGCAACCGTACTCAACACTGGCTCCTGTGTTGCTGTGAGGGCAACCGTACCCAACACCGTCTCCTGTGTTGCTGTGAGGGCAACCGTACCCAACACTGGCTCCTGTGTTGCTGTGAGGGCAACCGTACCCAACACTGGCTCCTGTGTTGCTGTGAAGGCAACCGTACCCAACACTGGCTCCTGTGTTGCTGTGAGGGCAACCGTACCCAACACTGGCTCCTGTGTTGCTGTGAGGACAACCGTACCCAACACTGGCTCCTGTGTTGCTGTGAGGGCAACCGTACCCAACACTGGCTTCTGTGTTGCTGTGAGGGCAACCGTACCCAACACTGGCTCCTGTGTTGCTGTGAGGGCAACCGTACCCAACAGTGGCTCCTGTGTTGCTGTGAGGGCAACCGTACTCAACACTGGCTCCTGTGTTGCTGTGAGGGCAACCGTACCCAACACTGGCTCCTGTGTTGCTGTGAGGGCAACCGTACCCAACACTGGCTCCTGTGTTGCTGTGAGGGCAACCGTACCCAACACTGGCTCCTGTGTTGCTATGTGGGCAACCGTACCCAACACTGGCTCCTGTGTTGCAGTACGGGCAACCGTACCCAACACTGGCTCCTGTGTTGCTATGAGGGCAACCGTACCCAACACTGGCTCCTGTGTTGCAGTCCGGGCAACCGTACCCAACACTGGCTCCTGTGTTGCAGTACGGGCAACCGTACCCAACACTGGCTCCTGTGTTGCAGTACGGGCAACCGTACCCAACACTGACTCCTGTGTTGCAGTACGGGCAACCGTACCCAACACTGACTCCTGTGTTGCAGCAAGGGTAACTGTACCCAACAGTGGATCCTCTGTTGCTGTGGGGGTTACTGTACCCATAACTGCCGCCTCTGTTGCTGTGGGTGTGGGGCTGCAGCTGTGTAATTGGGGAAAAGTGCACTGCTGTGGCAACCGCACATCAACAACTTTTAATAATTTCACTGCTGTGTAAGAAGTCTCATACGAAAAACAACAAGCGACACAGCACATGTAATAACTTCCATCACAATAACGTATATGTTAACAAGAACAACAATAACAGGAACTTTACCAACAGTAAAGTCAACATAAAAATAAACGTAACATATACAAACTAAGACGAGCACAGTGTGAACATACTAACAATACAGCACAACAACATGCAAACTGCAGTCCAGCTAAGTGACACCATAATCATGTGACCGAACCTCATCCAGTGACGGTGACCTCTGACCTCACCTATAAGGTCAGGCTGAAGTATCGTACATCACACAAGAATCTACGATAATCTCAGGACACAAAACAATTGTTGTGTGAGGTCTCAGTGGTCAGGACCTTACTTAATGTTACTGATATACATAATGTGATCCTGGCCTGCTCGTCTGTGTCTGCTTCCGCACCAGCTCTGTGCATCTCTGGATTTCCTTGTTCTTCCCCACATCCTATATAACGTCTCCCTTTAACCTCTTGATGACCACCACCACGACACAACCTCGTCAACACCTGGTGAAGTCGTCTTCACCCGGGCTGGACGCACCTCTAGATATGATGGTGTGAACTTAAGCCTTAAGGGCCATGATAAAGGTCATGCGCCACCATATATATACCCAAGGGTCGTAACGTCCTCCTCGAGGGGGTAGAGAGTCGGTCACAACAAGAGAGACATATCTGTTTTTTCTCACGGGTCTTGACCCCACCAGCATGGTGTGTAAGGAGAGACAGACGGATGGCCGTGGTGGATGCCTCACGTAGGCCAACCTCCAGGAGACAGTAACACATGCTCGTCTTCCCATACAATGAGCCTCTGTCAGAATGATCCATACTGGACAAATTTATTTCGTCTTAAGTTTACAAACATCGATTGTAACAAGTGAGTGATGCTGTTTCATGTTCTTCACTATGTAGGTGGCATAGTGAAGTGGCTACAGGTGCCTACAGGTGGCAGGCGATCTTCCATACACAATGTCTCCTGCAACAGAAGATCTGCAGACTGACGTCAGGGACTTACTTCCCTGGGATCGTTGCCCTACTTCTCAGAAAGAAAAATTCATTCATCCTACGCCTGGCAGTGCAGCAGGTCGCTGCTTGACAACTAATCCGCCTGCTGCCACCCGTGTAGTTCCAGCCTTTATAATGTAGAAAACCTTTCATTATGCGCAGGTGGCACCCAAGTCACTCATCACCAGAGGAGCATTATTGGAAACCTGCCCGCTGGCCGGCCTGGAGAGATGCTACCAGGCAACACCACCACAACGTCTGGCCTGGTCGTCACCAGTGGTAGGAACCTAACACCCGCACGTACACTGGGTGTCCTCACGCCTGGTGGCTGCTGGGTAACATACCTGGCGGGCCCTCATGGGTGTCCCACCTGCAGGGATGCTCCAGCACCATGCCACACTGGGTCCTCCAACAACCGTGCAATCATAACAGAGGCGACCAGCGTGAGGCCTCACTATGGTGTGACTCTCTCTCTCTCTCTCTCTCTCTCTCTCTCTCTCTCTCTCTCTCTCTCTCTCTCTCTCTCACACACACACACACACACACACACACATGTAAAGGCCAGGCCAAGCCAAAGTAGACCTCGAGCCAAAGAAGACGTCCATAAAGAAATCAGGACTGCCCTAACCCAGATATGGTCAATAATCCCAAGTACAGAACCAGAGTAAAAATGTGCTAATGCAGGAGTCTGTGTCTCATTTGCTGGAGGGCAGGAGCTGGTGGGTCTGAAAATGGAGGGCTTCTTGTGGCTGTCCAGACGATACAAGGACCAGCTGATGACCTCCTGGGTCGGGACGAGGAGGAGCTGACTCCAGAGCAGAGGATGATTACGAAGAACTAAGGTCCAGCTGATAGCAGAGCTGACCAGCAGCAAATACTTACACTTACCCAGTCATCAGAGAGAGAGAGAGAGAGAGAGAGAGAGAGAGAGAGAGAGAGAGAGAGAGAGAGAGAGAGAGAGAGCACTTACCCAGTCATCACAGATCACACCAATGTATTACCCTCGTACATTATACGTAGAACACCTAAGTAACCATCAGGAGTCATACACCACACCATACCACCCGTCCATGTACAGGGGAGCACATCTCCTGCACATATACCTGTCTACCTGTCATTTGTTATGATGGTGCCAGCTCATGGGTCACGGAAGGACAAGACCAGGTGTATACCAACACGTGTAGAAGACCAGGTGCACACCACCCCCGTGCAGCAGCCCAGCTGCATACCAACCCGTGCATAACAGCTGCACACCCCGTGCAGCAGACCAGCTGCACCAACCCGTGCAGCAGACCAGCTGCACACCCCGTGCAGCAGACCAGCTGCACCAACCCGTGCAGCAGACCAGCTGCACACCCCGTGCAGCAGACCAGCTGCACACCACACCGTGCAGCAGACCAGCTGCACTATAAATAGCCGGGACGGTAACCTTTTAATTACGTCAGAGTAACCAAGGTTAAGCCGATATCGACTTCTGGAACCTTGATAAACCTGGAGCTGTCTGCCTACCACGCGTGCTCCCTCCCTGCAGGTGCTCACACCGTCCACACTGGTACACCTATACGACGGATAGACTGGTCTACAGAAGGTAAAACTGGTCTACAAGACGTACAGACTGGTTCACAGGTGCACACACTAGCTTCCAGACGTCATAATGGCCTACAGATGTTCAGGCTGCTCTGCATGTAGAGACTATTCTATAATGCGTACAGACTGGTCTAAGACGTACAGGCTGGCCTACATGACGTTCAGTGGTCTACAAAACGTACAGACTTGTCTAAGACGTAGAGCCTAGCTTAAAGAAGCATTTTACCAACTTACAGAAACACACACTAACACAGTCTTAATACGTCGGTTGGGGTCAAGTGCTCATCAATATCTAATACCAGTCACTCACGCACCAGTTTCTGGGTACTTTAACTTCTACTGACTGTGTATAGTTTTGTGTACATGTAACTGTACTTGTATAAATACACTTTAAAAAAATAATGAATTTTGAAGCATTTTTCAAATACGTTAGAAATAATGCAGAGATTTTTCTAAACGTTTCCCGCCATGTTCTAAATAATCAACAGACATATGGTATACTAAAATCCTATGGGCTGCTGTGTAGTGCTATCAATTCGTGGCCTCAGGCACCATATTGAACATAGGAAACCCAGTTACAACTCTGTGGCAGCAGTGAAAGGCTCCCAGCAACACAGACTTATCCAGCGTGAGGAAGGTCAACTATTTCGCTGTTGTCGTACTGGTGGACATGGCAGCTGAGGTCACTACGAACGGTGCTGTAGACGCAGACGCTTCTACAGATACCGAGACCACAGTGAAAATACTAGCTCGAATTCTCCACACAAAATGATGAACAAGATGTTTAGTTTGGACGTAGATCCTGCAGTGAACACAAGTGTTGCTGATGATGACGATGTTAGTCGTGAGATCACACACTATCTCAACATGACAAGTGAGGCAGACGACACACAAGAGACAGCAGACCATTATGCCACAGTCATTTAAGCTGGCCTGGGGGGTCACCTTGCTATCCACACATCACCAGCGACAGTAGACAGATGTGTCAGGACTGCAGGGAAAGTATTTCGTCCAGGTGGCTGCCAGATGGCTATGAACACAACTCCAAACCGGTTGTGTCTGTACAGTGTGATGCTCACGGTGATCGTGGAATAATAAAGGTAAGATGAGGAGTAATGTTATAGTGAAGGAACCGACACCCTATACTGAGGTGAGGATGCAGCTTGGCAGTGAGCGTCAGTGAGGTCAGGTGGAGAGGCAGGCTGAGATGGTCTGGCCAGGTGGAAAACAGCTGGCTCAAGAGATGACTGTGACCTAGGGAGAGGAGGAGATAAACATGGGAAGAAACCATGATAGAACGGCTGAGACACTGGAAGGAACCTGGCAAGTGGCCACCAAGTCTGTATGGAAAAAAGGAGACGAATATAATACGATTATTATGATGATAATGATAAAGGATGTCATGATAGTAACGATAATTATAATAATAATAATAATGATGACGATAAAGATGATGATAGTAGTGATAAGTATAATGATAATGATGAGAGTAGTGATAATTATAATGATGATGAGGGTTTGTAATGGCAAGTTTTTTATCACTTTACCAATGCCACATTTATAAGTGTTCTAGATACAAGTTGTTTTCATTAAAGACTATGATCCACTTGATATGTGGCCGTAGGTTCGTGCGATAAGTTGATCAACAAAACTATCTTGATACCAATGTCTTCTGCCGAAGCAACTGTACCAATAAGTGATCATTAAGTACCAGGGAGGAGTTTGACTACATACAATTTATATATACAGTTCTTATACTTACTCACTTTAGCAAGTCCTTCCTAATATAACTTATGTGTATATATGAAAAAGTAAGTGCCCTCAGGCCTGGCGCTGAGGGACACACACACACACACACACACACACACACACACACACACACAAACACTGATCTTTATCATCAATACTTCATGCATTATCCACATTCTCCATCAAGGTCATGCAGGACGCATGAGGACCTGGCTATCCTCATGATATCTACGCATCAATAAGTCCACTGCACGTGGCATACCTGGGGATCTATACACAGTATACTGTACAGATTACATAGATGGCGGACCCAAGACGTCTGGGTGATGTACCTGGTGTCCGTGTGTGGACCACAAGCCAAGGTGTACCCTGCCACACATGACCAGTATTGCTCCTCCCGCCTTAACCCGCACCACTGGACTGTGGGCTTCATCACGCCCCCCTACCATACCCGTCATGCATGTAATATAGTAATAATAATAATAATAATAATAATAATAATAATATAATGATAATAAATGATACTAATAATAGTAATAATAATTATAATAAAAATAACAATAATAATAATAATAATAATATGATGATGATGATGATATGATAATAATGATACTAATAATAGTAATAATAATAATGATAATTCTTTTTTTTTTTTTTTTTTATACTTTGTCGCTGTCTCCCGCGTTTGCGAGGTAGCGCGAGGAAACAGACGAAAGAAATGGCCCAACCCCCATACACACGTACATACACACGTCCACACACGCAAATATACATACCTACACAGCTTTCCATGGTTTACCCCAGACGCTTCACATGCCTTGATTCAATCCACTGACAGCACGTCAACCCCTGTATACCACATCGCTCCAATTCACTCTATTCCTTGCCCTCCTTTCACCCTCCTGCATGTTCAGGCCCCGATCACACAAAATCTTTTTCACTCCATCTTTCCACCTCCAATTTGGTCTCCCTCTTCTCCTCGTTCCCTCCACCTCCGACACATATATCCTCTTGGTCAATCTTTCCTCACTCATTCTCTCCATGTGCCCAAACCATTTCAAAACACCCTCTTCTGCTCTCTCAACCACGCTCTTTTTATTTCCACACATCTCTCTTACCCTTACGTTACTTACTCGATCAAACCACCTCACACCACACATTGTCCTCAAACATCTCATTTCCAGCACATCCATCCTCCTGCGCACAACTCTATCTATAGCCCACGCCTCGCAACCATACAACATTGTTGGAACCACTATTCCTTCAAACATACCCATTTTTGCTTTCCGAGATAATGTTCTCGACTTCCACACATTTTTCAAGGCTCCCAAAATTTTCGCCCCCTCCCCCACCCTATGATCCACTTCCGCTTCCATGGTTCCATCCGCTGACAGATCCACTCCCAGATATCTAAAACACTTCACTTCCTCCAGTTTTTCTCCATTCAAACTCACCTCCCAATTGACTTGACCCTCAACCCTACTGTACCTAATAACCTTGCTCTTATTCACATTTACTCTTAACTTTCTTCTTCCACACACTTTACCAAACTCAGTCACCAGCTTCTGCAGTTTCTCACATGAATCAGCCACCAGCGCTGTATCATCAGCGAACAACAACTGACTCACTTCCCAAGCTCTCTCATCCCCAACAGACTTCATACTTGCCCCTCTTTCCAGGACTCTTGCATTTACCTCCCTAACAACCCCATCCATAAACAAATTAAACAACCATGGAGACATCACACACCCCTGCCGCAAACCTACATTCACTGAGAACCAATCACTTTCCTCTCTTCCTACACGTACACATGCCTTACATCCTCGATAAAAACTTTTCACTGCTTCTAACAACTTGCCTCCCACACCTTATATTCTTAATACCTTCCACAGAGCATCTCTATCAACTCTATCATATGCCTTCTCCAGATCCATAAATGCTACATACAAATCCATTTGCTTTTCTAAGTATTTCTCACATACATTCTTCAAAGCAAACACCTGATCCACACATCCTCTACCACTTCTGAAACCGCACTGCTCTTCCCCAATCTGATGCTCTGTACATGCCTTCACCCTCTCAATCAATACCCTCCCATATAGTTTACCAGGAATACTCAACAAACTTATACCTCTGTAATTTGAGCACTCACTCTTATCCCCTTTGCCTTTGTACAATGGCACTATGCACGCATTCCGCCAATCCTCAGGCACCTCACCATGAGTCATACATACATTAAATAACCTTACCAACCAGTCAACAATACAGTCACCCCCTTTTTTAATAAATTCCACTGCAATACCATCCAAACCTGCTGCCTTGCCGGCTTTCATTTTCCGCAAAGCTTTTACTACCTCTTCTCTGTTTACCAAATCATTTTCCCTAACCCTCTCACTTTGCACACCACCTCGACCAAAACACCCTATATCTGCCACTCTGTCATCAGACACATTCAACAAACCTTCAAAATATGATAATATAATGATAATAATGATACTAATAATAGTAATAATAATAATAATAATAATAATAATAATAATAATAATAATAATATGATAATATGATAATAATGATACTACTACTACTACTACTACTACTACTACTACTAATAATAATAATAATAATATAATGATAATAAAAATACTAATAATAGTAATAATAATAATAATAATAATAATAATAATAATAATAATAATAATAATAAAATAATAATAATAATAATAATAATAATAATAATATGATACTAATAATAGTAATATTAGTAATAATAATAATAATAACAATAATAATAATAATAATAATAATAATAATAATAATAATAATAATAATAATAATATATGATAATAATGATACTAATAATAATAATAATGATACTAATAATAATAATAATAATAATAATAATAATAATAATAATAATAATAATATGATACTAATAATAGTAATATTAGTAATAATAACAATAATAACAATAATAATAATAATAATAAATAATAATAATAATACTAATAATAATAATAATAATAATAATAACAATATGATATGATAATAATGATACTAATAACAATAATAAAGATACTAATAATAATACTAATAATAATAATAATAATAATAATAATAATAATAATAATAATAATAGTAGACTTACAAAAACCATCTTGGAGAGTTTCTTGATGAGTATTAAGTCTGAGCGAGACAAGAGCTTGGGTAAGAGACTGTGTGACACAGATGTTGTGTCTCCGTACGTTATGACAGATGTGGTGGGGAGGGGCAGGTGGCAGTGGCGAGTGGAGACGATGATCCTCCTGTTCTGATTACACACACTGACCAAGTGGAAGAAGGAGGTGGAAAACCCTGGGGTGGAGTAGGTGGTGGTGGATCGTGGTGGTTACTGTCCTCCACAACATATACACACCATCACAGTATGGCCTGGTACAAACCATCCTCACAGCCTAATATCATGGGTCAGGAATCCATTCTGAGGCAGCGGTCATTTAGTGAGGTCTCCGCTACACGTGCAGCTCTGGGGCAACATCCGATACTGTCAGGGGGCGGGAACACATGACATCGGCAACTCACACACACACACACACACACACACACACACACACACAACACTTGTGCCAGAAACCAGTGGCCACATCAGGTGAGTAGCACATTATATCTGCTGACGACAGATGTTCACCACACTCAGGTGCACGGAGGGACGGAGAGAGACCGGAAGGACGGAGTAGGAAGAGTGTGAGTGACAGAGGAGAAAGAGAGAGGAACTTAGTGGAGGGAGGGAGGTTGGTAAAGTAAAAATACCGTGTCCTATGTCATAACACGACCACCATCCCTCCAGCCTCCACCACCAGGTCACGTCAGGGAAGCCACACATAATTTAATGCAAGTTCCAGGATCATGTCCACACCACACCTCCACACACAACAGGTCCCCAGAGGCAATCCACTCCCACACTAGTGTCTCCTACAACAACACGTCTTGTAACTACAACCTACAACATCTCTTGTAACTACAACTTACTTATGATTCCCTACAAGTGTACTGCCGGGGTTAAGTGTGCTAATCTGTTGTTCACGGACACTGCATGACGGTATGTCACAGCAAAGAAAGAAAACGGACGCTGGCAGTCTCTACGTAACAGCACAGCAGAAGAAAACGGACGCTGGGAGTGTATGGCTCAACACAAAAGAAAACGGACCCCAGTAGGTCTACGTCACATCATGAAAAAACAAACGCCAGAAGTTAATATCACAACACGGCAATAGAAAACGGACGCCGATTGTTCTGTCACAACACGACAATGCGAAAACGGCCTCCAGCAGAGTGTGCATCATAACACACCAACAGAAAACGACACCATGCAAGATGGCTCAAGGACTAGACAGGACATCCCACAGCAAATCCCCACACGATGCCCGAAGACGCACAGATACCTTCCTATATGTATACATTCATCCTTGGAAAAAAAACAAAAAAAAAACAGCCCGATTCATCTCTCGACGACTGTGAGGTTCGTTCGATCAAGCAACTTGTTCTGTTCCTCCTGACAACCCTCCGTACACACAGCCCTGGCAAACCTCCGTACACACAGCCCATGCAGGGCCTTGCCTGACCCGTCTCCAGGTAAGTGTTGTGAGCCAGCCGGAGCTGGAGTGGTAAAGAAGATTAACACGTCCTTACCTTGTGATCCACGAGAGAGCTTGCCTATCATTACACGCATAAATCTTGCCTTCATGTCTTTTTCATTGCAGGTTGTGGAGGGGTTGTAGGTACGTTGTTGGGTTTAGTGGCCGAGTAAATGTTATTAAGCCCCAGTCCACACACTACGTCACCACAAACAAACATATTCAGCGTGTATGTGTGGTGCTGGGTGTCAACACGTGAAGGTCAGGCAGGATCCCTCAGCCACTGTCATACTTCACACATATACACTTATAAAAAAAATTAACTGTTGCATTTTTACACGCTGTGTCCCAGTGTAATTTACATAGCCCAGACATATACAAAAAAAAATAAAATAAATGCCCGGGGATAATGTACACAAATAATCCGAGCAATTCCACAGGCTACCCAGAGAATGACTTCACACAGCAAATTTTGATATTTCCTTATCACATCCGGTGGTCATTTACACAATCAGTACACTGGTTTACACAGGATATTCTTGTATAGCTTATCATGCCTGTTTACACATTCACACACCATGCACCACGGTAACTCAGAGTTACCTGAAATACACACCATACCAGAGGGTTATTTACATTCATTCCAGACATCTACCATTGATGCACCATACCCTGGAGTAATTTACAAAGTCAACTTAATAATAACCCAAACCCTAGGGTAATTTACAAAGTCAACCTAGACAGTAATAACCCATCCCCTGGAGTAATTTACAAAGTCAACTTAATAATAACCCAAACCCTAGGGTAATTTACAAAGTCAACCTAGACAGTAATAACCCATCCCCTGGAGTAATTTACAAAATCACCTCTGAAATTTACACATCATACCCTCGGATAATTTACACAATCAGCCCAGACATTTACACACCATGCCTTGCTGGCCAATTACACGCCTACCTTGACATTAGCAGATGTTCGGTCCAGCCAGCTTACAATCCACAGAAAACGAGATCAATCTCCTTTTTTTTAAACAAATGAAAACGAAGAAAACGGTATTAGTCGAGTTAATTTACCGGAAACGTATCTGTTATTACGAAACTACACAATTTTACCAATAAAGATTGACCATTAACATAAAGTATGAGGTTACATAACAACCATCCTATATCTGGATTCTAACTGGCCGAGCACGTGTACCCGTTACGAAAATCAATGACCAATTCTGTTCCACCTCGCGGACTGCCAGCCAATCAGTACGATGGTCACCCCAAACAGTCCTCCAGCGGAACGGACCTGACCCACATTATGCATACTTTCATCTGTGGCCAACAACATTCATACATGCGGGCACACGCGCTGCTCCTAATGTGTACGTAAGAGATTAAAAACATATGAATAGTTACTGGATATATATATATATATATATATATATATATATATATATATATATATATATTATTCTATTTATCATTTTGTTACACTTTGTCGATGTCTTCCCGCGTTAGCGAGGTAGCGCAAGGATACAGACGAAAGAATGGCCCAACCCACCCACATACACATGTATATGCATACACGTCCACACACGCACATGTACATACCTATATATTTCAATGTAAGCATATATATATATATATATATATATATATATATATATATATATATATATATATATATATATACTCAGCCATTCCCGTCGACACCCCGCCACACATGAAATGGCACCCCATCCCCCCGAACGCGCGCGAGGTAGCGCAAGGAAAAAACAACAAAGGCCACATTCGTTCACACTCAGTCTCTAGCTGTCATGTGTAATGCATCGAAACCACAGTTCCCTTTCCACATCCAGGCCCCACACAACTTTCCATGGTTTATCCCAGACGCTTCACATGCCCTGCTTCAGTCCACTGACAGCACGTCGACCCCGGTATACCACATCGTTCCAATTCACTCTATTCCTTGTATGCCTTTCACCCTCCTGCATGTTCAGGACCCGATCGCTCAAAATCTTTTTCACTCCATCCTTACACCTCCAATTTGGTCTCCCACTTCTCGTTCCCTCCACCTCTGACACATACATCCTCTTTGCCAATCTTTCCTCACTCATTCTCTCCATGTGACCAAACCATTCCAGTACAACCTCTTCTGCTCTCTCAAGCACACTCTTTTATTACCACACATCTCTCTTACCCTTCCATTACTTACTCGATCAAACCACCTCACACCACATACTGTCCTCAAACATCTCATTTCCAACACATCCACCCTCCTCCGCACAACTCTATCTATAGCCCACCCCTCGCAACTATATAACATTGAATTATATATATATATATATATATATATATATATATATATATATATATATATATATATATATATAATTGATGTTTGGAGCCATATTTGGTACCGAACAACGGAGCAGCACAAGGGTGGTCCGTAACCCACAACGGACCACCAACGGTAACACCAGAATATTCCATGAGACTCACTCGAGCGTGACGGGTCACTCGACAGGTACCCAGTCCGTAACTTCCAAGGACGGGACGGTCATGTGGTGCACCGTCCGTCCCCAGGTACGAACAAGAAAACATCATGGCTGACGGGAGAGCGGGACCCATCTTATAACCTAACTTCATCGGACACATCAATGTCACAGGTAAACAGTGCAGTGTTTGCAGGGCCGCAGGTGCGACCGCCTGGCAAACAATGACGCCGTCACGTGACGGGCTTCTCCCCGCCATCCTGACGGATGCCTTTGTAAACAACGTGCACGTCACTCACCTCAAGGTCTGGCTGTGATTGGCCGGCAACTATGACGTCACGACCAGTCATACGATGCCGTTCCTACCATGCTGACGTCACTTACCTTCCCACTCAGCCATTGGATGGCGGCTCGCCCACGCCGCACGCACTAACTTACCTGGAATATAGAAAGAAAAACATATACTGAACTGTACCTATATTTAGACGTTATCAATACTCACCACACCCACCCCCTCCTGAGCCTGGCCCCAGATAACATAATGGTACTTACTGCCACCACCCTCTACCATCACTGACAACACCCCTAACATCACTGACAACACTCCCTTCCATCGTTGACAACACTCCCTTCCATCACTGACAACACTCCCTTCCATCACTGACATCACCTACTATCACTGACATCTCTACCATCACTGCCACCATCCCCTACCATCACTGACAACACCCTTTCCATCAATGACAACACCCTTCCATCACTGACAACATCCTCTATCACTGACAACATCCCTACCATCACTTCCACCTTCCCCCTACCATCACTGACACCACCCCTACCATCATTGACAAATTCCCCTGCCATTATTGACACCACCCCTACCATCACTGCCATCACCAACTACCATCCCTGACAACACCCCTACCATCATTGACATCATCCCCTATCATAACTTCCATCATCCCCTACTATCAATGACACCACCTGCTACCATCACTGCCACCATCCCCTACCATCACTGCCATCACTCCCTACCATAACTGACATCACCTTCAACCATCAGTGATACCACTCCTACCATCAGTGATACCACTCCTACCATCAGTGATACCACTCCTACCATCAGTGATACCACTCCTACCATCAGTGATACCACTCTTACCATCAGTGATACCACTCTTACCATCAGTGATACCATTCCTACCATCAGTGATACCACTCCTACCATTAGTAATACCATTCCTACCATCAGTAATACCACTCCTACCATCAGTGATACCACTCCTACCATCAGATACCACCCCTACCATTAGTGATCCCACCCCTATCATTAGTGATATACATCGAAGAGACGAAGCTAAGACGCCATTTCGTAAACATGCGATTGTCCAAGACTATATATATATATATATATATCTTTTTTTTTTTTGCTTTGTCGCTGTCTCCCGCGTTTGCGAGGTAGCGCAAGGAAACAGACGAAAGAAATGGCCCAACCCACCCCATACACATGTATATACATACGTCCACACACGCAAATATACATACCTACACAGCTTTCCATGGTTTACCCCAGACGCTTCACATGCCTTGATTCAATCCACTCACACAAAATCTTTTTCACTCCATCTTTCCACCTCCAATTTGGTCTCACTCTTCTCCTCGTTCCCTCCACCTCCGACACATATATCCTCTTGGTCAATCTTTCCTCACTCATTCTCTCCATGTGCTCAACCATTTCAAAACACCCTTTTCTGCTCTCTCAACCACGCTCTTTTTATTTCCACACATCTCTCTTACCCTTACGTTACTCACTCGATCAAACCACCTCACACCACACATTGTCCTCAAACATCTCATTTCCAGCACATCCATCCTCCTGCGCACAACTCTATCCATAGCCCACGCCTCGCAACCATACAACATTGTTGGAACCACTATTCCTTCAAACATACCCATTTTTTGCTTTCCGAGATAATGTTCTCGACTTCCACACATTCTTCAAGGCTCCCAGAATTTTCGCCCCCTCCCCCACTCTATGATCCACTTCCGCTTCCATGGTTCCATCCGCTGCCAGATCAACTCCCAGATATCTAAAACACTTCACTTCCTCCAGTTTTTCTCCATTCAAACTCACCTCCCAATTGACTTGACCCTCAACCCTACTGTACATAATAACCTTGCTCTTATTCACATTTACTCTTAACTTTCTTCTTTCACACACTTTACCAAACTCAGTCACCAACTTCTGCAGTTTCTCACATGAATCAGCCACCAGCGCTGTATCATCAGCGAACAGCAACTGACTCACTTCCCAAGCTCTCTCATCCCAAACAGACTTCATACTTGCCCCTCTTTCCAAAACTCTTGCATTCACCTCCCTAACAACCCCATCCATAAACAAATTAAACAACCATGGAGACATCACACACCCCTGCCGCAAACCTACATTCACTGAGAACCAATCACTTTCCTCTCTTCCTACACGTACACATGCCTTACATCCTCGATAAAAACTTTTCACTGCTTCTAACAACTTGCCTCCCACACCACATATTCTTAATACCTTCCACAGAGCATCTCTATCAACTCTATCATATGCCTTCTCCAGATCCATAAATGCTACATACAAATCCATTTGCTTTTCTAAGTATTTCTCACATACATTCTTCAAAGCAAACACCTGATCCACACATCCTCTACCACTTCTGAAACCACACTGCTCTTCCCCAATCTGATGCTCTGTACATGCCTTCACCCTCTCAATCAATACCCTCCCATATAATTTACCAGGAATACTCAACAAACTTATACCTCTGTAATTTGAGCACTCACTCTTATCCCCTTTGCCTTTGTACAATGGCACTATGCACGCATTCCGCCAATCCTCAGGCACCTCACCATGAGTCATACATACATTAAATAACCTTACCAACCAGTCAACAATACAGTCACCCCCTTTTTTAATAAATTCCACTGCAATACCATCCAAACCTGCTGCCTTGCCGGCTTTCATCTTCCGCAAAGCTTTCACTACCTCTTCTCTGTTTACCAAATCATTTTCCCTAACCCTCTCACTTTGCACACCACCTCGACCAAAACACCCTATATCTGCCACTCTATCATCAAACACATTCAACAAACCTTCAAAATACTCACTCCATCTCCTTCTCACATCACCACTACTTGTTATCACCTCCCCATTTGCGCCCTTCACTGAAGTTCCCATTTGCTCCCTTGTCTTACGCACTTTATTTACCTCCTTCCAGAACATCTTTTTATTCTCCCTAAAATTTAATGATACTCTCTCACCCCAACTCTCATTTGCCCTTTTTTTCACCTCTTGCACCTTTCTCTTGACCTCCTGTCTCTTTCTTTTATACATCTCCCACTGAATTGCATTTTTTCCCTGCAAAAATCGTCCAAATGCCTCTCTCTTCTCTTTCACTAATACTCTTACTTCTTCATCCCACCACTCACTACCCTTTCTAATCAACCCACCTCCCACTCTTCTCATGCCACAAGCATCTTTTGCGCAATCCATCACTGATTCCCTAAATACATCCCATTCCT
Organism: Panulirus ornatus; assembly: GCF_036320965.1. Classification (NCBI taxonomy): domain Eukaryota; kingdom Metazoa; phylum Arthropoda; class Malacostraca; order Decapoda; family Palinuridae; genus Panulirus; species Panulirus ornatus. The sequence goes on from NC_092229.1 coordinate 41,364,387, forward strand.
CCCCCACTCCCCTTACTTCCATTGTTCTCACCTTTTTCCATTCTGTACTCAGTCTCTCCTGGTACTTCCTCACACAGGTCTCCTTCTCAAGCTCACTTACTCCCACCACCCTCTTCACCCCAACATTCACTCTTCTTTTCTGAAAACCCATACAAATCTTCACCTTAGCCTCCACAAGATAATGATCAGACATCCCTCCAGTTGCACCTCTCAGCACATTAACATCCAATATATATATATATATATATATATATATATATATATATATATATATATATATTTTTTTTTTTTTTTTTTTCATACTTTGTCGCTGTCTCCCGCGTTTGCGAGGTAGCGCAAGGAAACAGACGAAAGAAATGCCCCCCCCCCCCCCATACACATGTACATACGTCCACACACGCAAATATACATACCTACACAGCCTTCCATGGTTTACCCCAGACGCTTCACATGCCTTGATTCAATCCACTGACAGCACGTCAACCCCTGTATACCACATCGCTCCAATTCACTCTATTCCTTGCCCTCCTTTCACCCTCTTGCATGTTCAGGCCCCGATCACACAAAATCTTTTTCACTCCATCTTTCCACCTCCAATTTGGTCTCCCTCTTCTCCTCGTTCCCTCCACCTCCGACACATATATCCTCTTGGTCAATCTTTCCTCACTCATTCTCTCCATGTGCCCAAACCATTTCAAAACACCTTCTTCTGCTCTCTCAACCACGCTCTTTTTATTTCCACACATCTCTCTTACCCTTACGTTACTTACTCGATCAAACCACCTCACACCACACATTGTCCTCAAACATCTCATTTCCAGCACATCCATCCTCCTGCGCACATCTCTATCCATAGCCCACGCCTCGCAACCATACAACATTGTTGGAACCACTATTCCTTCAAACATACCCATTTTTGCTTTCCGAGATAATGTTCTCGACTTCCACACATTTTTCAAGGCTCCCAAAATTTTCGCCCCCTCCCCCACCCTATGATCCACTTCCGCTTCCATGGTTCCATCCGCTGACAGATCCACTCCCAGATATCTAAAACACTTCACTTCCTCCAGTTTTTCTCCATTCAAACTCACCTCCCAATTGGAAAGGATCACAATTTTGCGCGTGATCAAGATATTCCTATGAGACAACGGAGAAAATGAAACACGATAAATTCCCAAGTGCACTTTCGTGTAATAATCACATCATCAGGGGAGACACAAGGGAGAAATATAACAGTCAGTTGATATACATCGAAGAGACGAAGCTAGGAATCCTTTGGTAAACATGGTAAACATGAGAAAAGGGGAGAAAGAATACTTCCCACGCATTCCTCACCTATCGTAGAAGGCGACTAAAGGGGACGGGAGCGGGGGGCTGGAAACCCTCCCCTCCGTGTATCTTAACTTTCTAAACGGGGAAACAGAAGAAGGAGTCACGGGGGGAGTGCTCCTTCTCTTCGAAGGCTCAGATTGGGGTGTCTAAATGTATGTGGATGTATTCAAGATGAGAAAAAAGGAGAGATTGGTAGTATGTTTGAGGAAAGGAACCTGGATGTTTTGGCTCTGAGTGAAACGAAGCTCAAGGGTAAAGAGGAAGAGTGGTTTGGGAATGTCTTGGGAGTAAAGCCAGAGGTTGGTGAGAGGACCAGAGAAAAGGAAGGAGTAGCACTACTCCTGAAGCAGGAGTTGTGGAAGTATGTGATAGAGTGTAAGAAAGTAAACTCTAGATTGGTATGGGTAAAACTGAAAGTGGATGGAGAGAGATGGGTGAATATTGGTGCCTATGCACTTGGACATAAGAAGAAAGATCATGAGAAGCAAGAGTTTTGGGAGCAGCTGAGTGAGTGTGTTAGCAGCTTTGATGCACGAGACCAGGTTATAGTGATGGGTGATTTGAATGCAAAGGTGAGTAATGTGGCAGTTGAGGGTATAATTGGTGTATTTGGGGTGTTCAGTGTTGTAAATGGAAATGGTGAAGAGCTTGTAGATTTGTGTGCTGAAAAAAGACTGATGATTGGGAATACCTGGTTCAAAAAGAGACATATACATAAGTATACGTATGTAAGTAGGAGAGATGGCTAGAGAGCGTTTTTGGATTATCTGTTAATTGATAGGCGCGTGAAAGAGAGACTTTTGGATGTTAATGTGCTGAGACGGGCAACTGGAGGGATGTCTGATCATATCTTGTGGAGGCGAAGGTGAAGATATGTAGAGGTTTTCAGAAAAGAAGAGAATGTTGGGGCGAAGAGAGTGGTGAGAGTAAGTGAGCTTGGAGAGGAGACTTGTATGAGGAAGTAGTACCAGGAGAGATTGAGTGCAGAATGGAAAAAGGTGAAAGCAAATGACATAAGGGGAGTGGGGGAGGAATGGGATATATCAAGGGAAGCAGTGATGGCTTGCGCAAAAGATGCCTGTGGCATGAGAAAGGTGGGAGGTGGGCAGATTAGAAAGGGTAGTGAGTGGAGGAATGAAGAAGTAGGATTATTAGTGAAAGAGAAGAGAAAGGCATTTGGACGAATTTTGCAAGGAAATAGTGTAAATGACTGGGAGATGTATAAAAGAAAGAGGCAAGAGGTCAAGAGAAAGGTGCAAGAGGTGAAAAAGAGGGCAAATGAGAGTTGGGATGAGAATCATTAAATTTTAGGGAGAATAAAAAAATGTTTTAGAGGGAGAGAAATAAAGTGCGTAAGACATGAGAACAAATGGGACCATCGGTGAAGGGGGCAAATGGGGAGGTAATAACAAGTAGTGGTGAAGTGAGAGGGAGATAAAGTGAATATTTTGAGGGTTTGTTGAATGTGTTTGATGATAGAGTGGCAGATACAGGGTGTTTGGGACGAGGTGGTGTGCGAAATGAGAGGGTCTGGGAGAATTATTTGGTTTGGATGGTATTGTTGTGGAATTTATTAAAAAAGGGGGAGACTGTGTTGTTGACTGGTTGGTGAGGATATTCAAAGTATGTATGGTTCAGGGTGAAGTGCCTCAGGATTGGCGGAATGCATGCATAGTGCCATTGTATAATGGCAAAGGGGATAGAGGTGAGTGCTCAAATTACAGAGGTATAAGTTTGTTGAGTATTCTTGGAAAATTATAAGGGAGAGGACTGACTGAGAGTCAAAGCATGTACAGAGCATCAGAATGGGGGAGAGCAGTGTCGTTTCCTAAGTGGTAGAGGATAAGTGGATCAGGTGTTTGCTTTGAAGAATGTATGAGAAATATACTGAGAAAAATAGATGGATTTGTATGTAGCATTTATGGATCTGGAGAAGGCATATGATAGAGTTGATGGAGATGCTTTGTGGAAGGTATTAAGGGTATATGGAGTGGGATGTAAGTTGCTAGAAGCAGTGAAGAGTTTTATCGAGGATGTAAGGCACGTGTACGAGCAGGAAGACAGGAAAGTGATTGGTTCCCAGTGAATGTTGGTTTGCAGGAGGGGTGCGTAATGTCTCCATGTTTAATTTGTTTATGGATGGGGTTGTTAGGGAGGTGAAAGCAAGAGTTCTGGGGAGAGGGGCAAGTATGCAGTCTGTTGTGGATGAGAGGGCTTGGGAAGTGAGTAAGTTCTTGTTCGTCGATGATACAGCCCTGGTGGCTGATTCGGGTGAGAAATTGCAGACAGTGACTGAGTTTGGTAAAGTATGTGAAAGAAAAAAGCAGAGAGTAAATGTGAATAAGAGCAAGGTCATTAGGTTCAGTACGGTTGAGGGACAAGTCAACTGGGAGGTAAGTTTGAATGGAGAGAAACTGGAGGAAATGAAGTGTTTTAGATATCTGGGAGTGGATTTGGCAGCGGATGGAACCATGGAAGCGGAAGTGAGTCACAGGGTCGGGGAGGACGGCGAAGGTTCTGGGAGCGTTGAAGAATGTGTGGAAGGCAAGAACGGTATCTCGGAGAGCAAAATATGTATGTTTGAAGGAATAGTGGTTCTAACAATGTTATATGGTTGTGAGGCATGGGCTATAGATAGGGTTGTGCGGAGGAGGGTGGATGTGTTGGAAATGAGATGTTTGAGGACAATATGTGGTGTGAGGAGGTTTGATCGAGTAAGTAATGAGACGGTAAGAATGATGTGTGATAATAAAAAGAGAGTGGTTGAGATAGCAGAAGAGGGTGCATTGACACTGTTTGGTCACATGGAGAGAATGAGTGAGGATTGACAAAGAGAATATATGTGTCGGAGATGGAGGGAACGGGGAGAAGTGGGAGACCAAATTGGAGGTGGAAGGATGGAGTGAAATAAATTTTGAACGATCGGGGCCTGAACAGGAGGGTGAAAGGCGTGCAAGAAATAGAGTGAGTTGGAACGATGTCGTATACCGGGGTCGACGTACTGTCAATGGGTTGAACCAGGGCATGTGAAGCGTCTGGGGTAAACCATGGAAAGTTTTGTGTGCCTGGATGTGGAAAGGGAGCTGTGGTTTCGGTGCATTACACATAACAGGTAGAGACTGAGTGTGAACGAATGTGGCCTTTGTTGTCTTTTCCTAGCGCTACCTCGCAGGCACGCGGGGGGAAGGGGGTGCCATTTCATGCGTGGCGGGGTAGTGGCGGGAATGGATGAAGGTAGCATGTATGAATATGTACATATGTGTATGTGTATATGTATGTATACGTTGAAATATATAGGTATGTATATGTGCGTGTGTGGGCGTTTATGTATAAACATGTGTATGTGGGTGGGTTGGGCCATTCTTTCGTTTGTTTCCTTGCGCTACCTCACTAACGCGGGAGACAGCGACAAAGTATAATATATATATATATATATATATATATATATATATATATATATATATATATATATATATATATATATATATATATATTGGAAAGGATCACAATTTTGCGCGTGATCAAGATATTCCTATGAGTCCACGGGGAAAATGAAACACGTTAAGTTCCCAAGCGCACTTTCGTGTAATAATCACATCATCAGGGGAGACACAAGAGAGAAATATAACACTCAGTTGATATACATCAAAGAGACGAAGCTAGGATGCCATTTGGTAAACATGCGATTGTCCAAGACAGACAACAAGCGTTCATAAACTTATCATTCTATAAATTTTATCAACAATATAGTTATCTAATTTGTATAGACCATCACTAATATTAAGATTATAATTCTTTGTGTATTTACTAATAGAAGATTCAATAATATTTCTCGTGGTAACAGAGTTAGAGTTAATAACTGAGATGGCATTACTCCAGTCTATACAATGATCATAGTTTTTAATGTGATTAAACAAGGCATTTGATTCTTGTCCCGTTCTTATATTATATCTATGTTGCTTAAGTCTAACAGAAAGATCCTTACCAGTCTGCCCCACATAAAACTTACCACAATTTCTACATGGCACTTTATAGATGCATCCAGGAGAATTTTCTGGTGAATTCCTAGTTCAAATATTCTTTATAGTATTATTGTTGCTGAAGGCAACATCTACATTAAAGGATTTAAGCAACAAGGGAAGTAAAGTAAAATTATTATGAAAAGGGAGAACTAAAAGGTTCTTGGTGCCAATGGGAGGTTTGGGCTCAACTCTATATAATGATTTCTTTGCTAACTTAAGGGGTTTATCAATGAAAGATCTAGGGTACTTTAACTTCGATCCAATAGAATATATCTTCTCAAATTCATCATCAATAAACTCTGGACTGCAAATACGTAATGACCTAAGGAACATAGATTGAAATGATGACAATCTAACTCTGTCATGTTGAGATGAGTAATAATGGGATATATGAGCATACATTGGTAGGTTTTCTGTAAATGCTAAACTTAAGCTTGTTTCCCTGCCTATGGATCATGCAATCTAAAAATGGTAACATACCATTATTTTCATTTTCTAGAGTAAATTTGATGGAAGGTACTATATTGTCAAGTAAGGGGAAAAATATCTGCAAATTTTCATTTGTTGGCCGAACACAAAGAACATCATCTATATACCTAAACCAAATTGCATTAGAAGGTGATCCTTTCCAATATATATATATATATATATATATATATATATATATATATATATATATATATATATATATATATATATATATATATATATATTTTTTTTTTTTTTTTCTTTTTCATACTATTCGCCATTTCCCGCGATAGCGAGGTAGCGTTAAGAACAGAGGACTGGGCCTTTGAGGGAATACCCTCACCTGGCCCCCTTCTCTGTTCCTTCTTTTGGAAAAAAAAAAAAAAAAAAAACGAGAGGGAAGGATTTCCAGCCCCCCGCTCCCTTCCCTTTTAGTCGCCTTCTACGACACGCAGGGAATACGTGGGAAGTATTCTTTCTCCCCTATCCCCAGGGATATATATATATATATATATATATATATATATATATATATATATATATATATATATATATATATATATATATATTATCCCTGGGGATAGGGGATTAAGAATACTTCCCACGTATTCCCTGCGTGTCGTAGAAGGCGGCTAAAAGGGGAGGGAGCGGGGGGCTGGAAATCCTCCCCTCTCATTTTTTTTTTTTAATTTTCCAAAAGAAGGAACAGAGAATTGGGCCAGGTGAGGGTATTCCCTCAAAGGCCCAGTCCTCTGTTCTTAATGCTACCTCGCTAACGCGGGAAATGGCGAATAGTTTAAAAGAAAAAGAAAAAAAAAAAAAAAAAAAAAAAAAATATATATATATATATATATATATATATATATATATATATATATATATATATATATATATATTTATATATACACACACACACACACACACGAACAAAGTACATAGGAACGCGCACCTTCATAGAACATACAAACCTCTAACAGCCAGGATCGAACCCGGGACCCCTGTGCCACAGCTACGATAACATAAGCCAAAACCCCCAACATGAGGAGGTACTGTAGCCCCCCCCCCCCCCATAAATACGTTTCCCGCCAGCAGCCCCTCCAGCTGAACAACGCAATGTTCCTATGTATTACAAGACGTCCACAGCCCACCCCAGCCCATCCTCCTTGAGTCCAGCGGTACCATGCATACCACACACCTGGCAACGGTTAATGTCTGCCATTCCAGGAATTTCCTAATAAACCTTACAGACAAGTACTTCATCACGCTCTCCCGCCGACGACATATTGTGCGTTCCTTCCAGCGTTCACACCCTCACATACACTACCTGTCTCCCCTACAGCGTTCACACCCTCACATACACTACCTGTCTCCCCTACAGCGTTCACACCCTCACATACACTAACCAATTAAGTGTTCCTCTTAGCGTTCTCACCCCCATACTCACACTAACATACACACACATAAAAATGAATTATGAGACAATAAACGTGGCTTCAGACGTGAGTGCCCACGAGCGTAAGGCTCCTCCCCCATACACACCAACATGTATTACAACACCAAGTACTAAATATACACCATGCTCGGCCCCGCTGATGGCGGTACAGGTACACTTATACACACCTTAAGGATACACACACTAACACCGTTGCATTCATAAGTGCAGTTTAAGTGGGGAGGGAAAGGTAGGGATAAAATATGTCCAGTTTTTAAAGATATTCACACAATATGTAAATACCATCCAAGTGTGAGTCTGTCTTTCATGTAGACAAGTCGAATGTGTCACCATGAGCACTGGGTAATGTCCTGGTGGGTGACATCTACCAGTGTGCCAGCCTCTGCCACCAGCAGGAAACAGACGGTGAGAGCGGCCGTGCTAACCACACACATACACTGTGATCATGTGGTAATATCTTAACGGTCGATCCATTCTTCACGTCCTCAGTGTGTGGCTTGGCTTCTCGTTATGTTGTCCCGTCTGGTACATACACCCCGTGGCACCAGTCTCTTAACCTTCATCGTAAACAAGTAAGGATTTAAAGACGGCCATAACATCTCCCACATCCACCTTCCCTCCAGCGTGGGCCAGACGTGGGTCCTCCCTACGTAACTTATGTCCCTCAATTGTGGCACTTTCCTTGTCTCATTATGATCCAGTAGCACGAGGCAGTTCCTCAATAATAATGATCAAACTGAGGATAAAATCTTGTTAATTCATAAGGTTATTGAGCGAATGTCATTAGTACGTCACAAAGTTTCGTAATATGCAATTCAAATTAGGTCGTACACATTGCGTCAGGTTATATATCCCAGTTGAGGTCGACACCAGCGTCGTAAATATCTTCTTGACAATTCTACACTCCACCTAACTGAAGGCAATGTTGACACTGACCACAAGACACCTTGCCTCCCTAATGATGCTGTGAACACGTGATGCAGGTGAGGAGTCAGACGTGATGTTTATAAACGTAAAGTCTTTCTCACACGCTGACTACTGCACGTTATGATCAGCAGTACTACAGTAATCCAAGCCTGATGTCTTCTTACTCTTTCCCATCCTTATCACTGACACATCTGAGACTTACATATCGTGAACCATTTGTGTTGATATTTCTACATCTGTTTTGGACATGTTAACGTTCAAGCCAAGATCTGACTCTTTTTTTTTTTTTTTTATTAAAATCTTCCTTCAGACATATTTGAATGTCCTGAAATCTTTTTTCCTACCTGTTTTCCGTGTGGCGTGTTGCCGTAAGAAGGATGTTCTGCTATCCTTTCCTTCTACTGCTTTTCAGGGAACTACATTTTTTCCAGCAGTGTTAAGGCCACATCACTTCGTCTGGATCTTGGGTCTGTGTTTCTGAGTATCTATGTAACTCCATGTAGCTTTCATTCTCTATACAACATTGCACTCCCCCTCATTCTGCCCTTCATTCAAAAGTTCGACATCCTCAGCCAACGTATTTACGACGGATTATTTTCATGTAGTAAGTCATGCATAGTTCACACGTCAGAAACGGTCGCAAGACTGAGCCGTGAGGGGTCCCACTTGCTTCCCATGCCCAGCCCGACAGGATAAGACGTGTTCTCTACTCCCACCTGGACAGCTATTAAATGATTTGAGTAGCCTCCTCTGACGCTACCCTGAGTATCTAACTCCTGCAGACACTATCAAAGGCTTGGTAGTTCGGGTATATACAATCGCCCAACCATTTCACTTTTCTGTGGTAATATTTACTCTCGTAGTAAATTATGAGAGTTATTGTTCATGACTTCCTATGATCATTTCCTGTCTCACACAGGTGGGTTACGCCCACCCATAACATCCACTTTTTTTTTCCTAATTTCTTCCTCCAATATTCACCAGGTTGGCGGGACATGTCTGCCGCTCAGGTTATTCATATGGAGATCAGGGCCAGATCAGCTGCTCTCCATCAGGCAGGGACGCTAGCCTCTTCCTGCAAGATCCTCACCAATATTCCCAGCCACATTACTGAAGCCTCAACACATGACTGCAATACATAAGATGCCTTCCACTCCATCAGCCTGTGCGGGGTCCAACTCCCTCATGAGCCTTGTGAGGGGTCCAACTCCCTCATGAGCTTTATGAGGAGTCCAACTTCCTCATGTGCATTAGGAAGGGTCCAACCCCATGAGCCTTATGTGGGGTCCAACTCCCTCACGATCCTAGTAAGGGGGTCCAACATGAGCCCCCTCAGTACCTCAGTATCCCTGGGTGTCAGCTTGCCCTCCCAGTCTGGTAGCGCTGAGGGTACCAGGTCTTGTAAGATACCTCAGGTTCGACGCTGTGAACCTCTCAGGTCAAGCCTTCACGCCCGTCCTCACCTTCACCAACAGGTTTCCAGAGGCCATATTGTACCTTCCCGACCATCTGCTCCTTGCACATTACCGACATGATCGTAGATGATCCTCTGCCTTATCAACCAAGCCTTCGTGCGGTATGTGTTCCTCCCTCATCGCAATGTAATCAACCAATCCTGGTCCCCTTCCTACCTTCTCACATCTGCCTGGCTTTTGCCTCTACAATATGCCTTCCATACTGTGTCTAAACTGCCTTACCTATTTACATCTCTTACACCACTCATCACTGCGTGTGTGTGTGTGTGTGTGTGTGTGTGTGTGTGTGTGTGTGTGTGTGTGTGTGTGTGTGTGTGTGTGTGTTAGGGGATTAATTACCTATTTGTATCGTACTGGGAGGGAGTTCTACACTAATGGGGCCCGATCTTCTGAACATTCTTTACAATCAGCTCAACTTTATAAACTTCTGTCTCATGTCCGCAGCTTCTTGTTCGGCTTCCATTCATCCACCAACCATATTACACAGCTTATTTACATCTTTTCTGACAAGTTTCTTATTTCACTTCATGTTGCATCCCCTGGCTGCCCCACACCTACAGCTATCGTAGAACAGTTCACTGTCTATGTCATCAACCAGGTTTTAAATCTTACAACTTATGATCAGGTCACATCTCACTATTCTCTCCTCCAAGGTGGGCAAATTTAAGGCATCTGACATTTCTTTGTAAATCAGCTCTCTTAATCATGGTAACATCTGTGTGTGTGTGTGTGTGTGTGTGTGTGTGTGTGTGTGTGAGCCAACACACTCATTGTGTTGATATTGTGGGTATATATATTCCCTCCTTCCCGGTGTTGATAGGTCACCGCCCACACCGCTAGGCCTTTCAGCAGCTGGGGCTATTCTGGGAGGCTTAATGCCCGCTTTGGGACACTGTGAATGGGAAAGCTTTGTGGGTGTTGTGGGATGTGTCCGTGACCAGAGCTATATATGACAAGTTCTGGTGGCTGGTGCCCGCCCTGCTGGGCTCTCTCTCTCTCTCTCTCTCTCTCTCTCTCTCTCTCTCTCTCTCTCTCTCTCTCTCTCTCTCTCTATCTATCTATCTATCTATCTATCTATCTATCTCTCTCTGGTTCATCCAGAAGTTTTACCCATTCATCAAGGTTTCATTTATGTCTCTCGTGGGGTCTTAACCCGCACAGCCTGGGCTGTGGTAGTCCCATGTACATTGCACACTTCCAAATGAAGAACACCGAATAATACGTTGCCCCCCATCTACCTCCCGGGAGGCCGTAAATTTTAGTTTGTTATTTTTTGGTGTTCCACGGTATTATTGTTGACGACGACCAGGTACCTTCCTTCCTGGCCGTCCTGACGCCATTAACGTGTTGCCATTAACCTCTCATGGTAGTCTACATCCCTCACTGCCTTCATTCATCTTTTGAGACGTTGCTGAAGTGCCTCTAGCTTGTTAGTGTGTCTATGTTTTGACGGTCACCTTACAACACAGGATGTTCATATCTATTTGTTATATCTGTTGTAAACAACTTCACCATGTTCTACCTCCCGTGGTGACTGTTCTCGTGGCTCCACTCATAGCACAACCAGATAATGGTATCTATCACTGTCTTCTTCATATTCTAGTTTTTATCATAAAATTATTCTTATAACTATAAGTCTACATTCTTAAAACATTTTCTTCCCTGCTGGTCTTTTCTAAGCAGTAACCGCCCTCTCCTATATATTTCTACAACATATATGCTTGTATTTCTCTGTACTGAATTACGTTCTATTTGTGTATCATGTTTAGGTTCTCTTACATTTTCAGTTTGTCCTTTGCTGTGATGATCACTTGACTGACTCTGCTGTGGTGTGTCATGCCTGGTATAACACCCTCTCCCACATCTTGGCCAATGTTGGGTATCATCCGTCAGTAGGAGTCGTACTGCTTGAGGGAGTCCTGGTAACACCTCCTCATACCACTACAGTTAATCATGCGTCTGGCAAGTCACAATGATCTACTGTCACAATTTAGTTCACATGTTTACCAACATTTTCCCACAGTATCTTTTAGCTGACTTTGTCATATACCATGACGGGTCAAGAGAACACAGTATCCCTTCTGTCTCCTGGCATTTATGTTTCATATAAGCTCATGTTGTGTGTCAGCAGCTTCGAGTGTATACCAGTTCTGCCACATGCACATCCATAATGACACTTCCTCGTTGTGGTTGGTATTAATCAGGTGTCTCATCATCATGTGCTTCTTTCTCACTCTTTCAGAGATGTTCATCCCCAGCGAAGTCACACATCTCTACAGCAGATGACGTCCTCCACACGTGGCATCTTGTGTATCTTTGTGGCTGCTAGCATGACTGTGTGGTCCTGGTGGTGTGTCCTCTCTCCCATCCTCCAACACTATCATCATCATCTCTACATCAACAGAGATGATGTGATTCTCCTTCTTACACTCGTCACACAACTCATTATCGATAGTTTTTTTCTTCTCTTCTGTCTTGAATAGTGACTTTATGATGATCCACCTGCATCATACATGTTCCGGGATCATCATCATCATACAGTGACACCTTCCGGGCTCTCTCTCTCTCTCTCTCTCTCTCTCTCTCTCTCTCTCTCTCTCTCTCTCTCATACTTCCTCTGGACTATCTTCATTTATATCTTGTGAATTCTTAGAAAAAGTGCTGCTGGTCTTCCATCCATTTCTTCATAACACTTCATTTCATTTTTTCATCATATCATATCTCTCTTTCCCTTTTCATTTTGCCGCGCACAAAACCTAGGTCAGCTAGACATGCAATTAACCATTTTTTTTTCTTGTTCTATTTTTCTTCAATGTTCCAGTGAGGGTCGTAACAACATCCTGTGAGGGTCGTAACAACGTCCTGTGAGGGATGTAACAACATCCTGTGAGGGTCGTAACAACATCCTGTGAGGGTCGTAACAACGTCCTGTGAGGGTTGTAACAACGTCCTGTGAGGGTCGTAACAACATCCTGTGAGGGTCGTAACAACATCCTGTGAGGGTCGTAACAACGTCCTGTGAGGGTTGTAACAACGTCCTGTGAGGGTCGTAACAACATCCTGTGAGGGTCGTAACAACGTCCTGTGAGGGTTGTAACAACGTCCTGTGAGGGTCGTAACAACGTCCTGTGAGGGTTGTAACAACGTCCTGTGAGGGTCGTAACAACGTCCTGTGAGGGTTGTAACAACGTCCTGTGAGGGTCGTAACAACGTCCTGTGAGGGTTGTAACAACGTCCTGTGAGGGTTGTAACAACGTCCTGTGAGGGTCGTAACAACGTCCTGTGAAGGTTGTAACAACGTCCTGTGAGGGTCGTAACAACGTCCTGTGAGGGTCGTAACAACGTCCTGTGAGGGTCGTAACAACGTCCTGTGAGGGTCGTAACAACGTCCTGTGAGGGTCGTAACAACGTCCTGTGAGGGTTGTAACAACGTCCTGTGAGGGTCGTAACAACGTCCTGTGAGGGTTGTAACAACGTCCTGTGAGGGTTGTAACAACGTCCTGTGAGGGTTGTAACAACGTCCTGTGAGGGTTGTAACAACGTCCTGTGAGGGTCGTAACAACGTCCTGTGAGGGTCGTAACAACGTCCTGTGAGGGTCGTAACAACGTCCTGTGAGGGTCGTAACAACGTCCTGTGAGGGTTGTAACAACGTCCTGTGAGGGTTGTAACAACGTCCTGTGAGGGTCGTAACAACGTCCTGTGAGGGTTGTAACAACGTCCTGTGAGGGTTGTAACAACATCCTGTGAGGGTTGTAACAACGTCCTGTGAGGGTCGTAACAACGTCCTGTGAGGGTTGTAACAACGTCCTGTGAGGGTTGTAACAACGTCCTGTGAGGGTCGTAACAACGTCCTGTGAGGGTTGTAACAACGTCCTGTGAGGGTCGTAACAACGTCCTGTGAGGGTCGTAACAACGTCCTGTGAGGGTCGTAACAACGTCCTGTGAGGGTTGTAACAACGTCCTGTGAGGGTTGTAACAACGTCCTGTGAGGGTTGTAACAGGGTTGTAACAAAGTTCTGTGAGGGTTGTAACAACGTCCTGTGAGGGTTGTAACAACACCTACAACATTATAATCTGACGTGTTGGTTGTACCAGCTTCAGTGACCGTCCAGGGTTCCACAAGCCACATCTAATGTGTTGTCAGCTCTGGTTGGCACGTGGGTAGAACGTGTGCGAAGTTGTTGAATGTTTCATCAAAGTTCATCACCAGTGTTCAACTCCTCCTCTTCCACTGATCCATCATCCATTCTTTTCCTTCTACAGAGTCTTCCGCTATAGTTATCCTCTCTCTCTCTCTCTCTCTCTCTCTCTCTCTCCCTCTCTCTCTCTCTCTCTCTCTCTCTCTCTCTCTCTCTCTCTCTCTCTCTCTCCATTCTTTAAATGGAATAAAGTCTCGATACAACTGGTGGTTCCGGAATCTTTACTAAATATCTAGCATTCTTCTTTCTTAACTCCAGCCTAGCTGTACTACCGCGGGATGTGTGTGTGTGTGTGTGTGTGTGTGTGTGTGTGTGTGTGTGTGTCAGCAGGTCACAATACTGGCTGGCTATCATTGAGATTCAACGCAACTCGAACCTAATTCTTAAGGATAGTGCTCGTCAACTGAGAGAGAGAGAGAGAGAGAGAGAGAGAGAGAGAGAGAGAGAGAGAGAGAGAGAGAGAGAGAGAGAGAGAGAGAGAGAGAGCCAGGCAGCCAGCAGCCTGACTGTGACAGAAGGCAGGAGGGCATAGAGAGCCCCACTCAGTTACCACCACCAGCATCCCCCCCCCCCCCCGCCATACCACAGAGCCCGACATTAAGCAACAACTGCCTCAACTACAAGAAAACACTCCTAAATATCCTGCAACAAAATCACTCAATTTGAGACTGTTAATCATATATATATATATATATATATATATATATATATATATATATATATATATATATATATATATATATATTTTTTTTTATATATATTTTTTTTATACTTTGTCGCTGTCTCCCGCGTTTGCGAGGTAGCGCAAGGAAACAGACGAAAGAAATGGCCCAACCCCCCCCCCCCATACACATGTATATACATACGTCCACACACGCAAATATACATACCTACACAGCTTTCCATGGTTTACCCCAGACGCTTCACATGCCTTGATTCAATCCACTGACAGCACGTCAACCCCGGTATACCACATCGCTCCAATTCACTCTATTCCTTGCCCTCCTTTCACCCTCCTGCATGCTCAGGCCCCGATCACAAAAAATCTTTTTACTCCATCTTTCCACCTCCAATTTGGTCTCCCTCTCCTCCTCGTCCTTCCCCGACACACATATCCTCTTGGTCAATCTTTCCTCACTCATTCTCTCCATGTGCCCAAACCACTTTCAAAACACCCTCTTCTGCTCTCTCAACCACGCTCTTCTTATTTCCACACATCTCTCTTACCCTTACGTTACTTACTCGATCAAACCACCTCACACCACACATTGTCCTCAAACATCTCATTTCCAGCACATCCATCCTCCTGCGCACAACTCTATCCATAGCCCACACCTCGCAACCATACAACATTGTTGGAACCACTATTCCTTCAAACATAGCCATTTTTGCTTTCCGAGATAATGTTCTCGACTTCCACACATTCTTCAAGGCTCCCAGAATTTTCGGCCCCTCCCCCACCCTATGATCCACTTCCGCTTCCATGGTTCCATCCGCTGCCAGATCCACTCCAAGATATCTAAAACACTTCACTTCCTCCAGTTTTTCTCCATTCAAACTCACCTCCCAATTGACTTGACCCTCAACCCTACTGTACCTAATAACCTTGCTCTTATTCACATTTACTCTTAACTTTCTTTTTCCACACACTTTACCAAACTCAGTCACCAGCTTCTGCAGTTTCTCACATGAATCAGCCACCAGCGCTGTATCATCAGCGAACAACAACTGACTCACTTCCCAAGCTCTCTCATCCACAACAGACTTCATACTTGCCCCTCTTTCCAAAACTCTTGCATTTACCTCCCTAACAACCCCATCCATAAACAAATTAAACAACCATGGAGACATCACACACCCCTGCCACAAACCTACATTCACTGAGAACCAATCACATGCCCTGGTTCAATCCATTGACAGCACGTCGACCCCGGTATACCACATCGTTCCAATTCACTCTATTCCTTCCACGCCTTTCACCCTCCTGTATGTTCAGGCCCAGATCGCTCAAAACCATTTTCAATCCATTCTTCCACCTCAAATTTGGTCTCCCACTTATCCTTGTTCCCTCCACCTCCGACACATATATCCTCTTTGTCAATCATTCCTCACTCATTCTCTCCATGTGGCCAAACCATTTCAATACATCCTTTTCTGCTCTCTCAACCACACTCTTTTTATTACCACACATCTCTCTTACCCTTTCATTACTAACTCCACTAAACCACCTCATACCACATATTGTCCTCAAACATCTTTCCAGCACATCCACCCTCCTCCGCACAACCCTATGGTCCATGCCTCATCACCATATATTTTTTTTTTTTTTTTTCAAAAAGAAGGAACAGAGAAGAGGGCCAGGTGAGGATATTCCCTCAAAGACCCAGTCCTCTGTTCTTAACGTTACCTCGCTATCGCGGGAAATGGCGAATAGTATGAAAGAAAGAATATATATATATATATATATATATGAAAAGTAGTTCCAACAATGTCATATGATTGCGAGGCGTGGGCTATAGATAGGGTTGTGTGCAGGAGGGTGGATGTGTTGGAAATGAGATGGTTGAGGACAATATGTGGTGTGAGGTGGTTTGATCGAGTACGTAATGAAAGGGTAAGAAAGATGTGTGGTTAAGAAAGCAGAAGAGGGTGTTGAAATGGTTTGGACATGTTGAGAGAATGAGTGAGGAAGGATTGACAAGGAGGATTTGTGTGTCAGAGGTGAAGGGAACAAGGAGAAGTGGGAGACCAAATTGGAGGTGGAAGAATGGAGTGAAAAAGATTCTGAGTGTTCGGAGCCAGAACATGGAGGGTGAAAGGTGTGCAAGGAATAGAGTGAATTGGAACGATGTGGTAAACCGGGGTCTACGCGCTGTCAATGGGCATGTGAAGCGTCTGGGGTAAACCATGGAAAGTTTTGTGAGGCCTGGATGTGGAAAGGGAACTGTGGTTTCGGTGCATTACACATGACAGCTAGAGACTGAGTTGTTTTTTCTGGACGCTACCTCGCGCGCGTGCGGGGGGAGGGGGGTGCCACTTCGTGTGGCGGGGTGGCGACGGGAATGGCTGAGGGCAGCAAGTATGAATATGTACATGTGTATATATGTATTTGTCTGTGTATGTATATGTATGTATACATTAAAATGTATGGGTATGTATATGTGCGTGTGTGGGCGTGTATGTACATACATGTGTATACGCGTGGGCTGGGCCATTGTTTCGTCTGTTACCTTGCACTACCTCGCTAACGCGAGAGACATGCCCTGATTCAATCCATTGACAGCACGTCAACCCCATTATACCAAATCGATCCAATTCATTCTATTCCCTGCCCGCCTTTCACACTCCTGCATGTTCAGGCCCCGATCACTCAAAATATCTTTCACTCCATCTTTCCACCTCCAATTTGGTCTCCCACTTCTCCTCGTTCCCTCCACCTCCGACACATATATCCTCTTGGTCAATCTTTCCTCACTCATTCTCTCCACGTGCCCAAACCATTTCAAAACACCCTCTTCTGCTCTCTCAACCACGCTCTTCTTATTTCCACACATCTCTCTTACCCTTACATTACTTACTCGATCAAACCACCTCACACCACATACTGTCCTCAAACATCTCATTTCCAGCACATCTATCCTCCTGCGCACAACTCTATCCATAGCCCACGCCTCGCAACCATACAACATTGTTGGAACCACTATTCCTTCAAACATACCCATTTTTGCTTTCCGAGATAATGTTCTCGACTTCCACACATTCTTCAAGTCTCCCAGCATTTTCGCCCCCTCCCCCACCCTATGATTCACTTCCGCTTCCATGGTTCCATCCGCTGCCAGATCCACTCCCAGATATCTAACACTTTACTTCCTCCAGTTTTTCTCCATTCAAACTTACCTCCCAATTGACTTGACCCTCAACCCTACTGTACCTAATAACCTTGCTCTTATTCACATTTACTCTTAAATTTCTTCTTTCACACACTTTACCAAACTCAGTCACCAGCTTTTGCAGTTTCTCACATGAATCAGCCATCAGCGCTGTACCATCAGCGAACAACAACTGACTCACTTCCCAAGCTCTCTCATCCCCAACAGACTGTATACTTGCCCCTCTTTCCAAAACTCTTGCATTCACCTCCCTAACAATCCCATCCATAAACAAATTAAACAACAATGGAGACATCATACACCCCTGCCGCACACCTACATTCACTGAGAACCAATCACTTTCCTCTCTTCCTACACGTACACATGCCTTACATCCTCGATAAAAACTTTTCACTGCTTCTAACAACTTGCCTCCCACACCATATATTCTAATTACCTTCCACAGAGCATCTCTATCAACTCTATCATATGCCTTCTCCAGATCCATAAATGCTACATACAAATCCATTTGCTTTTCTAAGTATTTCTCACACACATTCTTCAAAGCAAACACCTGATCCACACATCCTCAACCACTTCTGAAACCACACTGCTCTTCCCCAATCTGATGCTCTGTACATGCCTTCACCCTCTCAATCAATACCCTCCCATATAATTTACCAGGAATACTCAACAAACTTATACCTCTGTAATTTGAGCACTCACTCGTATCCCCTTTGCCTTTATACAATGGCACTATGCACGCATTCCGCCAATCCTCAGGCACCCCACCATGAGTCATACATACATTAAATAACCTTACCAACCACTCAACAATACAGTCACCCCCTTTTTTAATAAATTCCACTGCAATACCATCCAAACCTGCTGCCTTGCCGGCTTTCATCTTCCGCAAAGCTTCTACTACCTCTTCTCTGTTTACCAAGTCATCTTCCCTAACCCTCTCACTTTGCACACCACCTCGACCAAAACACCCTATATCTGCCACTCTATCATCAAACACATTCAACAAACCTTCGAAATATATATATATATATATATATATATATATATATATATATATATATATATATATATATATATGTATATGTATATATATATATATATATATATATATATATATATATATATATATATATATATATATATATATATATATATTTGTAAATATATGCCATCTTTGTGAACATCTTCCAGAACACCACACAACATTCTCGCCTGCTCCAGTTTTCCTCCGTCCTTGACGTGAACGTCTCCACCCGTAAGGAATTGCATCTTAAAACGGGAAAATGTTGGAACTCTTTAGCCAGGAGAGATGAGGTTTTCCCGCCAATAAATATAACCTCCATTTCCAGCCGTTTCCTCTTCCTGCCTGGGTATGTATGGTGGGTTCCCTCACCAGGTTTGGCGAGTGGGTACACCACAATACCAGATGGGGTCCCTCACCACATGCGGCTGTGTACGCCCAATACCAGGTGGGTTCCCTCACCAGGTGTGGTGGCCAGATACACCACAATACCAAGCGGGTTCCCTCACCGGGTGTGGCTGGTGTACACCACAATACCAGGTGGGTTCCCTCACCAGGTGTGGTGGATGGGTACACCACAATGCCAGATGGGTTCCCTCACCAGGTGTGGTGGCTGGGTACACCACAATACCAGGTGGGTTCCCTCACCAGGTGTGGTGGGTGGTGTACACCGCAATACCAAGTGGGTTCCCTCACCAGGTGTGGCTGGTGTACAGCACAATACCAGGTGGGTTCCCTCACCAGGTTTGGTGGGTGGGTACACCACAATTCCAGGTGGGTTCCCTCACCAGGTGTGGTGGGTGGCGTACACCACAACACCAGGTGGGTTCCCTCACCAGGTGTGGTGGGTGGTGTACACCACAACACCAGGTGGGTTCCCTCACCAGGTGTGGTGGGTGGTGTACACCACAACACCAGGTGGGTTCCCTCACCAGGTGTGGTGGGTGGTGTACACCACAACACCAGGTGGGTTCCCTCACCAGGTGTGGTGGGTGGCGTACACCACAACACCAGGTGGGTTCCCTCACCAGGTGTGGTGGGTGGTGTACACCACAACACCAGGTGGGTTCCCTCACCAGGTGTGGTGGGTGGTGTACACCACAACACCAGGTGGGTTCCCCCACCAGGTGTGGTAGCTGGGTACAATATAAACACCATGACTACTGACATAATACTTGCCACAACATGAAAGGCACAGGAGGTCATGCAGACACTGTGAGGGAAAACAGGTCGCAGTAATGGTTCTACAGAGCAGCGTACAGCGGGCAGTACAGGGTCTATGGTCAGGCGAAGTGTTCATTACGAAGGCTACAGTACAGTATATGATGATGGCCCCGGAGTCTATATATGGTTTACGATACAATGATTACAGCTGAACCAATGGATGACGTTGTCTGCATTACACACCAGGTGGTCTACACTAGGTATCTCACAGCAATACACAGAGTTCACAGCGGAGGGCTAACAAGGCGCAGCGTTTAATAGTCTAGAAAGAGTGGAAAAGCAAAACACACACACACACACACACACACACACACACACACACACACACACACACACACATACATATTGTCCTTGACCCGTCACCAATATCTTACCCTGAACCGTAGGACCGAGTCCTTCACTTGGCGTGTCGCCCGAGAGTACCTACCACGGTGAGGGGCGCCCGTGAGGTGCCCTCCCCCGGTACACAAAACCCAGTCCTCAGCCCTAACACCATCTCCCCACCTGGGAAGGCGAGTGTCAAGGGGTCAACTCTTTACAAGGGTCGTTAACCCTTGGTAATTGATGCCTAACTACCCATCATTATCTAAGAATGCACCGGTCAGGGCACTAATTAACTGGCTGTAATTATCATACAAGGGCCGGTGTCCCGGCAACATCTCAGCGCCGCGAACAATGCCCCAGCCCCAGCGACGCCTGCTACACCCCCGGCAAACGCCCCGACCCCAAGCGACGCCTCCTACATCCCCAGCACAAGCCCCGAGCCAAAGCGACGCTTACTATAGTCCTCACACAAAACCGAAGTCCAAACGACGCCTTCTAACATCCCAGCAGAAGCTCCGGGCCTCAATTACACCTCTGACACGCCCGACACAATCTCCGAGCCTCACCGACGCCTTCTACACCTCCAAGAAAATTCCTGTGCCGCAACAAAGCCTTTTACAACCCCAACACAAGCCTTAAGACCCAGTACATGCCCCGGGCACCGAAGACGCCTTCTACGCCACCAGCATAAGCCCTGAGCCACACTGACACCTTCTACAGCCCCAACACAAGCCCCGGGCTCTAACGACACCTAACCCCACAATGCTTTCTACAGCTCCAACACAAGTCCCAACTCCCAACGATGTTTGTTACAGGCTTACGTCCCAACGACACCTTTCACATGTCCGACACAAGCCCAGGCTCCAACGACGCCATTTAAAGCCCCAACACAAGCCCCACGCCCCAACAACACCCACTACAGACCTAACACAAGTCCAAACCTCAACGAAACCTACAGCCCAACACAACCCCACTGAGGCCTTCTACCGTCCCAAAACAAGTCCCAGGCCCTAACACAAGCCTCAGACTCTACCGATGCCTTTTTCTACAGCCCCAAGAGAAGCGTTCGACCCCAACGACACCTCTACAACCCTAAAACCCACCGACACCTTCTATAGCTTCAAAACACGTCCCAGGCCCCTACGACGCCTTCTACGGCTCAAACACAAGAGCCAGGCCCCAGTGACACTTTATACAGCCCAAACACATACACCGGGCCCGAACGACACCTACAGCCCCATACCGAGAGCCGGGCCCCAACGACGCCTTCTATAGCCCCATTACCAGAGCCAGGCCCCAACGACGCCTTCTATAGCCCCATTACCAGAGCCAGGCCCCAACGACAACTTCTACAGCCCCATCACGAGAGCCAGGCCCCAACGACGCCTTCTATTGCCCCATCACGAGAGCCGGGCCCCAACGATAACTTTTACAGTCCTAAAACAAACTCCGGGACGTAACACGAGACCCCCTACCCTATCGACAGCACAAACACAAGCCCCGGTGTCAAGCAAAATGTCTGACGTTTGTGATGTGTGACCTGCCGTAAACGTTAGATTTAATGGTATTACAACGAAATATCTGAGCCGACTAAATCAACGACCACATATATATATATTCCTGCTACATGCTAAATGAGGACTTAAATTGTAATATTATTGGCTTGTGATGACATTTACTGTCCTTATTAATGACAAATATACCTATAACATTTACAGCGCGCGTCCATTTACGATATTTTTTGTGATTTTGTCACTTGTTTACGACAATGATATAACGCAGACGCATACTGCAGTGAACCAGCCCGTTTCACACCACCTCATCGGCTGCTACCAAATTACTGACATATGATCTCCAGTGGAATATATCTTCTGGTTTCATAGCTCAGAGAAAACATCTGCATTCTATGCAGCTTATCTTGCATAAGCATAGCCAGCCTGATACAGCATACCTGCAGGGTAAATAGCAAAATATATTTTCATAATAATGACGACAGGTGTAATAGTTATACTAACAGAAGCAACAGCATGGTGGGGAATCTACTGGTTAGGAAGACACTGACAACGAGACCACCTCTTACGTCATCAGTTAGTTACACGTCATTATGGTAAACAGTGGCGGAGTAATACCTGCAGGTCCATCACGACACAACCACCCTATCTAACGTGTAACCTACGATCTTTAACAAATGGCCGTTCACTGACCCTACAATGATGAAGAATGATATATTTCAAGATCCGAAGGAACAGCCTGGGGGAGACGGGTGTCTGAATGTATAAAGAACATTTTGTAAGTAGATAATATGTTACAGCAACTGAATCACATGGTTTATTCAACAATTTATACATTTCAGTCACTTGAACAAATGAACAAAATGTCACAGAAAACATACATTGACACGCTGTGGTGACGAGTGGCACTGTGCAATAAACTGGCCAGATCACTGAACACTTGTTAAATATCTATACAAAGAAAGTCAAACTGTACCGATCAATGACAGTATACCTGTACTGACCACTCACTCAAAACCCATTAATAAAATATCGACACAAAAATGAGACATGAAATAACTAACGACCACACAGTCCATCTGACACAGGAGGCTGTGGCACCACCTGCCTAGCGCTGTTGGCTGGTGTCGCCCGCTGCCTTACCATGAGTGGAGACCATCACTCTACACTCTTGCCTTGAGTCAAAGTTCCTGAAAAGCCGACAACAGACTTCATATTATGAACAATAAGATCCATACACACAACAAAAACCGCTGAAGTACTCAGTACTTAATATCACCGCTCAACCGAACTGACCATCTGCAATATCTATGACCTTTGGGCATTGCGCACGCTTATGCGCAGCTCGCGCACATGGAAATATATTTTGTCGTTATTCATTTCGCAAGTTAGCTATTTCCCTACACACCGGATCCTAACGAAGCCCCCTACAGCGCTGACACAAGTTCCAGGTCCCAGCAACACCTACACCCGAGAGACACGACCCGAGCCCAAAGTACACCTTCTAGAGCCTAAACATAAGACCCTGGCCCCAATGACACCTTCTACAGCCCCAACACCACCTACAGCCCCAACATAAGACCCTGGCCCCTAACAACACCTTCTCCAGTCCCAACTTATATAAGTCCCTGGCCCGAACGACGCTTTCTGCCCTAACATAAGAACCTGGCCCTAACGACACCTTCTACAGCCCAACACAAGCCCCGGGCACTAACGACACCTTCTACAGCCCAACACAAGCCCCGGGCACTAACGACACCTTCTACAGCCCAACACAAGCCCCGGGCACTAACGACACCTTCTACACCCCAACACAAGCCCCGGGCACTAACGACACCTTCTACACCCCAACACAAGCCCCGGGCACTAACGACACCTTCTACACCCCAACACAAGCCCGGGCACTAACGACACCTTCTACACCCCAACACAAGCCCCGGGCACTAACGACACCTTCTACACCCCAACACAAACTCCTGGTCTTCACGATGCCTCCTACAGCCCTCACACAAGACCAGCCAGGCACTAATATACCTCCTACAACCCCAACACAATAATCAAGCCCTGGTGACATTTTCTGTAGTCTCACCAACGATGCTCTTGGTAGCCTCCAAAAGGACGTGTGTACCACCCCATCACAACATATGGGTTACTCCAGCAACACCTCTAGTGTCTGTGTTCTCTCCACCACCAAGCCTCTCATCCCCAGGCCCTCAACACCGCCACTCATCATACCCCTGACACTCAACACCGCCACTCACCATACCCCGGACCTTAACACCGCCACTCACCATATCCCGGACCTTAACACAGCCACTCACCATACCCCGGGCCCTCAACACCGCCACTCACCATACCCCGAACACTCAACACAGCCACTCACCATACCCCGGGCCCTCAACACCGCCACTCACCATACCCCGGGCCCTTAACACAGCCACTCACCATACCCCGGGCCCTCAACACCGCCACTCACCATATCCCGGGACCTTAACACAGCCACTCACCATACCCCGAACACTCAACACAGCCACTCACCCCACACACTACCACACAACACCTCACATCGCCCTGTGCGCTTCCTTATGGCCAGACCGATACAGACGACACGTGTGCCACTGAAGCAGATACCGGCACTTGTTCACACACGTGGAACCCTCACACTGGCAATGTGCCACTCACACATGACTACTGAGAGAGTGAGTAATGAGGCACATCCTCACTGATGCATAAGACAGCGTGACACAGACACTGTGGTACTCATACCGGACCTCTGGTGCCGACAGAGACGTTCTGGCGGACGGAGGGGAGACAGCGGGGGCCAAATCAATTGGTGGGGCGTGAGGACACCCCTGAGATACCAAGGAACAAAACTAAATACGACCACTTCTCTCGGTGGCAATAACTCGGTTTTATATCGTGTGTGAGTGTCCGGGGTGGGGTGGGGTGGGGTGGGGTTGGGCGGGGAAAGGCGGCGCGGGGAGAGGGAGACGAGGAGAGGGAGGGGGAGAGACTCAGATCTGAGTCCAGGATATAAGAAGGGTGACAATGTACGAGGATGTTGCATGCTGAATGTTAAGATGTGACGAGGTAGGTGAAAGGTAAATGTTGAGAGTTACAGCGGCAGACTGAGAGGAAGTGGACTAACGTGGCTGAGGACCAGGAGAGAGGAAGTTACGGGGAGCATGAGGGAAGGCAGCAGTAGGGGCCACACGGAGGGGTTGTAACGTCAGCAGCTTCAACATCCGGACGCCACTCTCTCCCCCTCCACCCTCCCCCCACGCAGCACACTCTCCCCTCCCACAGGTCCCCCAGCCCGACCCCCACACCACCAGACCTGGCCAGGACCAACGCTACTCCCGTCGTCTTGACAGCTTCCTCTACAGCATCACAAGGAGACGGCAGCTGAACCGAGTCCAAATATGCTCTCAGACTCGGTCTCCTGGAGAGGGAGGTCTGACTGAATGTTGGCTGGCTGGCTGGCTGGCTGGCTGGCTGGCTGGCTGGGGTCTGGACACACACTGTGAGTGACAGGGCCGAGGTCAAGCCAAGGCAGACGTGCTGGCTTGCGGGGGCCGGGCATCAGTATGAGCGAGACAGTGACTGGCAGGTCCCCCGAGCGAGGCCCTAACACGTCCACTGCCTCACACACACGGTTTCCCGCACGCCTCCCAGAATTAATAAGAACTTCTCCTCTAGTAACATTATGGACGGAACTGCTTCACCCACCGTCTGCAAGGACAAGGGAATCCTACCCATCCTAGGTGCTGCCCCACACGATGGAACACCATAATGATGATGAATCTATCACGTACACACTTGGATCAAACGTGCTTTAACTAGTACGTTCCTGCAGTTCCTGGAAGCACAAGTAGCTGATTAACCTCAATATACGCGACCATCCAACGTGGTCCTGGAGACCAGGGGAACAAGTGCCTGATGGCACTAACTCGTCCCTACCCTCATACATAAGGCAGGTGACCCACCCACCCACTACCTGAAGGTTAGCACGGCGACGTCTCGCTACATCTACTCATCTACCAGCTCCCCATCTAATCATCTACCTGCTCCCCATCTAATCATCTACCAGCTCCCCATCTAATCATCTACCAGCTCCCCATCTAATCATCTACCAGCTCCCCATCTACTCATCTAACAGCTCCCCATCTAGTCATCTACCAGATCCCTATCTAGTCATCTACCAGCTCCCCATCTAGTCATCAACCAGCTCCCCATCTAGTCATCTACCAGCTCCCCATCTAGTCATCTGCCAGCTCCTCATCTATTCATCTACCAGCTCCCCATCTAGTCATCTACCAGCTCCCCACCTAGTCATCTACCAGCTCCCCACCTAGTCATCTGCCAGCTCCTCATCTAGTCATCTACCAGCTCCCCATCTATTCATCTACCAGTTCCCCATCTAGTCATCTACCAGCTCTCCATCTAATCATCTACCAGCTCCCCATCAAATCATCTACCAGCTCTCCATCTAATCATCTACCAGCTCCCCATCTAGTCATCTACCAGCTCCCCATCTAGTCATCTACCAGCTCCCATCTAGTCATCTACCAGCTCCCCATCTAGTCATCCACCAGCTCCCCATCTAATCATCTACCAGCTCCCCATCTAGTCATCTACCAGCTCCCCATCTAGTCATCTACCAGCTCCCCATCTAGTCATCTACCAGCTCCCCATCTAGTCATCTGCCAGCTCCTCATCTAGTCATCTACCAGCTCTCCATCTAGTCATCTACCAGCTCCCCATCTAGTCATCTACCAGCTCCCCATCTGGTCATCTACCAGCTCCCCATCTAGTCATCTACCAGCTCCCCATCTAGTCATCTACCAGCTCCCCATCTAGTCATCTACCAGCCCCCATCTGGTCATCTACCAGCTCCCCATCTAGTCATCTACCAGCTCCTCATCTAGTCATCTACCAGCTCCCCATTTAGTCATCTACCAGCTCCCCATCTAGTCGTCTACCATCTCCCCATCTAATCATCTACCAGCTCCCCATCTAGTCGTCTACTAGCTCCCCATCTAGTCATCTACCAGATCCCCATCTAGTCATCTACCAGTTCCCCATCTAGTCATCTACCAGCTCCCCATCTAGCCATCTACCAGCTCCCCATCTAGTCATCTACCAGTTCTTCATCTAGTCATCTACCAGCTCCCCATCTAATCATCTACCAGCTCCCCATTTAGTCATCTACCAGCTCCCTATCTAGTCATCTACCAGCTCTTCATCTAGTCATCTACCAGCTCCCAATCTAATCAACTACCAGCTGACCATCTAATCGTCTACCAGCTCCCCATCTAGTCATCTACCAGCTCCCCATCTAGTCATCTACCAGCTCCCCATCTAGTCATCTACCAGCTCCCCATCTAATCATCTACCAGCTCCCCATCTAGTCATCTACCAGCTCCCCATGTAGTCATCTACCAGCCCCCATCTAGTCATCTACCAGCTCCCCATCTAATCATCTACCAGCTCCCCATCTAGCCATCTACCAGCTCCCCATCTGGTCATCTACCAGCTCCCCATCTAGTCATCCACCAGCTCCCCATCTAGTCATCTACCAGCTCCCCATCTAGTCATCTACCAGCTCCCCATCTAGTCATCTACCAGCTCTTCATCTAGTCATCTACCAGCTCCCCATCTAATCAAGTACCAGTTGACCATCTAATCGTCTACCAGCTCCCCATCTAGTCATCTACCAGCTTCATCTAGTCATCTACCAGCTCCCCATCTAATCAACTACCAGCTGACCATCTAATCGTCTACCAGCTCCCCATCTATTCATCTGCCAGCTCCCCATCTAGTCATCTACCAGCTCCCCATCTAGTCATCTACCAGCTCCCTATCTAATCATCTACCAGCTCCCCATCTTTAACCGCACCTCCTAATTAACGTACCGAAAAGATCACCTGAGACCCAGCCACAATGTACACAGCGAGTCACCAGAACGCGCTACCACCACCACCACCATCATGATCTCACCAGAACGCGCTACCACCACCACCACCATCATCATGATCTCACCAGAACGCGCTACCACCACCACCACCACCATCATGATCTCACCAGAACGCGCTACCACCACCACCACCACCATCATGATCTCACCAGAACGCGCTACCACCACCACCACCATCATCATGATCTCACCAGAACGCGCTACCACCACCACCACCATCATGATCTCACCAGAACGCGCTACCACCACCACCACCACCATCATGATCTCACCAGAACGCGCTACCACCACCACCACCATCATCATGATCTCACCAGAACGCGCTACCACCACCACCACCATCATGATCTCACCAGAACGCGCTACCACCACCACCACCACCATCATGATCTCACCAGAACGCGCTACCACCACCACCACCACCATCATGATCTCACCAGAACGCGCTACCACCACCACCACCATCATGATCTCACCAGAACGCGCTACCACCACCACCACCATCATCATGATCTCACCAGAACGCGCTACCACCACCACCACCATCATCATGATCTCACCAGAACGCGCTACCACCACCACCACCATCATGATCTCACCAGAACGCGCTACCACCACCACCACCACCATCATGATCTCACCAGAACGCGCTACCACCACCACCATCATGATCTCACCAGAACGCGCTACCACCACCACCACCATCATGATCTCACCAGAACGCGCTACCACCACCACCACCACCATCATGATCTCACCAGAACGCGCTACCACCACCACCACCATCATGATCTCACCAGAACGCGCTACCACCACCACCACCACCATCATGATCTCACCAGAACGCGCTACCACCACCACCACCATCATCATGATCTCACCAGAACGCGCTACCACCACCACCACCATCATGATCTCACCAGAACGCGCTACCACCACCACCACCATCATGATCTCACCAGAACGCGCTACCACCACCACCACCACCATCATGATCTCACCAGAACGCGCTACCACCACCACCACCACCATCATGATCTCACCAGAACGCGCTACCACCACCACCATCATCATCATGATCTCACCAGAACGCGCTACCACCACCACCACCACCATCATGATCTCACCAGAACGCGCTACCACCACCACCATCATCATCATGATCTCACCAGAACGCGCTACCACCACCACCACCATCATCATGATCTCACCAGAACGCGCTACCACCACCACCATCATCATCATGATCTCACCAGAACGCGCTACCACCACCACCATCATCATCATGATCTCACCAGAACGCGCTACCACCACCACCATCATGATCTCACCAGAACGCGCTACCACCACCACCACCACCATCATGATCTCACCAGAACGCGCTACCACCACCACCACCATCATGATCTCACCAGAACGCGCTACCACCACCACCACCACCATCATGATCTCACCAGAACGCGCTACCACCACCACCACCACCATCATGATCTCACCAGAACGCGCTACCACCACCACCACCACCATCATGATCTCACCAGAACGCGCTACCACCACCACCACCATCATCATGATCTCACCAGAACGCGCTACCACCACCACCACCATCATGATCTCACCAGAACGCGCTACCACCATCATCATCATGATGATCTCTCCTTCCCCTGCAGCAGCCATCACGGCGCACCGGCAGCGCTGGCAGCAGGAGCGGAAGGTGGGAGGTCCGTGATCGGCCCTCCTGCCGGCCACCACCCGCCCCTCTCCCTCCTCCACCAGTCATCCACCAGCAGCAACGACAACTTATCATCCACAAAACCCTGGCTGGGATGCTCACAACATCAATGAAACATCAAGTATAATCGTCCAGAACTGGATAAGGCAGGTACAACAAGATTATTGACGACAGAACATCTCTCGTGGTCCTCACTACAGACAGAACATCTCTCGTGGTCCTCACTACAGACAGAACATCTCTCGTGGTCCTCACTAACGACAGAACATCTCTCGTGGTCCTCACTAAGGACAGAACATCTCTCGTGGTCCTCACTAACGACAGAACATCTCTCGTGGTCCTCACTAAGGACAGAACATCTCTCGTGGTCCTCACTAACAACAGAACATCTCTCGTGGTCCTCACTACAGACAGAACATCTCTCGTGGTCCTCACTAACGACAGAACATCTCTCGTGGTCCTCACTAAGGACAGAACATCTCTCGTGGTCCTCACTAACGACAGAACATCTCTCGTGGTCCTCACTACAGACAGAACATCTCTCGTGGTCCTCACTAACAACAGAACATCTCTCGTGGTCCTCACTACAGACAGAACATCTCTCGTGGTCCTCACTACAGACAGAACATCTCTCGTGGTCCTCACTAACGACAGAACATCTCTCGTGGTCCTCACTAACAACAGAACATCTCTCGTGGTCCTCACTAAGGACAGAACATCTCTCGTGGTCCTCACTAACAACAGAACATCTCTCGTGGTCCTCACTAACAACAGAACATCTCTCGTGGTCCTCACTAACAACAGAACATCTCTCGTGGTCCTCACTACAGACAGAACATCTCTCGTGGTCCTCACTAAGGACAGAACATCTCTCGTGGTCCTCACTACAGACAGAACATCTCTCGTGGTCCTCACTAACAACAGAACATCTCTCGTGGTCCTCACTACAGACAGAACATCTCTCGTGGTCCTCACTAAGGACAGAACATCTCTCGTGGTCCTCACTACAGACAGAACATCTCTCGTGGTCCTCACTACAGACAGAACATCTCTCGTGGTCCTCACTACAGACAGAACATCTCTCGTGGTCCTCACTAAGGACAGAACATCTCTCGTGGTCCTCACTACAGACAGAACATCTCTCGTGGTCCTCACTAACGACAGAACATCTCTCGTGGTCCTCACTACAGACAGAACATCTCTCGTGGTCCTCACTAACGACAGAACATCTCTCGTGGTCCTCACTAACGACAGAACATCTCTCGTGGTCCTCACTACAGACAGAACATCTCTCGTGGTCCTCACTAACAACAGAACATCTCTCGTGGTCCTCACTACAGACAGAACATCTCTCGTGGTCCTCACTAACGACAGAACATCTCTCGTGGTCCTCACTACAGACAGAACATCTCTCGTGGTCCTCATTGATGACAGAACATCTCTCGTGGTCCTCACTAACGACAGAACATCTCTCGTGGTCCTCATTGATGACACATCAGGTTCATCTTCACTACTCCGGCTGTTGGGGCCCCGGTCTGCTGGCCAACATGGCATGACGATACACGTATCACTACAATCACGGTCGCTGAGGTACATACAGGCATAACTATTGTACTCAGTACGCATAAAACAGACAGACAGACATTCCTGCAACATACCTACGCAGGTTATCATATATAACCAGCCAGAGATTGAGGAATTACTCATTCAAATGCGTTCCAGTACGCCATCATCCCCAACAGCCGCCATACACGGCCCGCCTAACTAACTTGGTCCTGCAGCAGCACCAGGGACGAGACCCGGGCCTTCCTGGGGCGGCCGACCTAACTTTACCAACAAACTATGACGGAAACTGCCATCCGGAGGACTTCCTTCCACCATCACCTCCCGCCCGCTTGTGGGTGACACTCCCCACACACTCACACTGCAGCAACAGTCTTAACCACCTCATCCTCCACTAGGAGAGACACACACTCAACTCCCCGCTCCTCACCATCACCAAACCCTACTGCTCGGGTCCGAGCGCTGTGATCGTTCTCTTCGTGCGTTGATTCCGGGTTATATAAACCGTGTTGGGAGGGATAGTTCCGTCCGGGTGGGTGGGTCATGTTAACTGAGGCCTCAACTGAGCTGACCAGCAGCAGTCTCCGCCCCCCTCCCAACGATAATGAAATCTGTCCAACCAGGACCGTAGACTGCCACGCGTGTGCTGGGCGGAGGTACTGCCTGGCATGTTGGTACCTTCCCCCGGGGCAGGTGATGGGTTGGTACCCCTGCCGAGTAGCCAGTGAAGGTGAGGCTGGACAAAGAGACCTAGGTTTCGTTCACTCACTGTTTTGGGTACTGGCTAAGGTCCTGGTAACCAAAATGGTCTTGATACCAGGCTGGTCTTGGTACCCAGGTTGGTCTTGATACCGGGCTGATCTTGGTTCCTAGGTTGGTCTTGGTACCAGACTGGTCTTGGTACCCAAACTGGTCTTGATACCCGGCTGGTCTTGGTACCCAGGCTGGTCTTGGTACCCAAACTGGTCTTGGTACCAGGCTGGTCTTGATACTTGGCTCGTGTTGATACCAGGCTGGTCCTGGTACCCGGTCTGGTCTTGATACCAGGCTGGTCTTGATACCCGGTCTGGTCTTGATACCAGGCTAGTCTTGATACCCGGTCTGGTCTTGATACCCGGTCTGGTCTTGATACCAGGCTAGTCTTGATACCAGGCTGGTCTTGATACCCGGTCTGGTCTTGAAACCAAGTTGGTCTTGATACCAGACTGGTCTTGATACCACGTTGGTCTTGGTACCAGGCTGGTCTTGACACCAGGCTGGTCTTGGTACCAGGCTGGTCTTGATACCAGGCTGGTCTTGGTACCAGGCTGGTTTTGGTACCTAGGCTGGTTTAGGTACCAGGCTAGTCTTGGTACCTAGGATGGTCTAGGTACCAGTCTGGTCTTGGTACCCAGGCTGGTCTTGGTACCCGGACTGGTCTTGGTACCCGGACTGGTCTTGGTACCAGGCTGGTCTTGGTACCCGGACTGGTCTTGGTACCTAGGCTGGTCTGCGTACCAGGCTGGTCTTGGTACCTAGGCTGGTCTAGGTACCAGGCTGGTCTTGGTACCCAGACTGATCTTGGTACCAAGGCTGGTCTGCGTACCAGGCTGGTCTTGGTACCTAGGCTGGTCTAGGTACCAGGCTGGTCTAGGTACCAGGCTGGTCTTGGTACCTAGGCTGGTTTAGGTACCAGGCTGGTCTAGGTACCAGACTGATCTTGGTACCCGGACTGGTCTTGGGACCTAGGCTGTTCTAGGTACTAGGCTGGTCTTGGTACCAGGCTGGTCTTGGTACCCGGACTGATCTTGGTACCTAGGCTGTTCTAGGTCCCAGGCTGGTCTTGGTACCTAGGATGGTCTAGGTACCAGTCTGGTCTTGGTACCCAGGCTGGTCTTGGTACCCGGCTGGTCTCGGTTCCATGCTGGCCTTGGTACCCAAACTGGTCTTGGTACCAGGCTGGTTTTGGTTCCCAGGCTGGTCTTGGTACCAGATTGGTCTTGGTACCGGGATTGGTCTTGGTACCAGGCTGGTCATGGTACCTAGGCTGGTCTTGGTACCCTGCTGGTCTCGGTTCCATGCTGGCCTTGGTACCCAAACTGGTCTTGGTACCAGGCTGGTCTTGGTACCCGGATTGGTCTTGGTATGAGGCTGGTGTTGGTACCCGGATTGGTCTTGGTACCCGGACTGGTCTTGGTACCAGGCTGGTCTCGGTACCAGACTAGTCTTGATACCAGGCTGGTCTTGGTACCCGGACTGGTCTAGGTACCCAGGCTGGTCTTGGTACCCAGGCTGGTCTTGGTACCCGGACAGGTGTTGGTACCATAATGGTCTTGGTAGTTAAGGTAAGGTTAGTAGACACACAGAGTGCGGTACTCAGGTTGTGCCTGGTACGAGAAGTCTGCTGGACAAGAACACTGTGATTATGCCAGTGTGTCATGTGCTCAGAGCCACTCTGCTGTGTTTCCATCCACCCTCTCTACTGTATCATTATTGTTATACCTATTATCTAATTATCATTATCATAATCAACCCAGTTTATGATTATCCCGCTAAGTGCTCAACACGCCTGCTTCACCTTCATTACAGTCGTTCCCAGACTGGTGAAGGTGTCTGACGGACGGCTGTAGTTACTGGAACATGTGAGAATATTACATATATCACATCCCAAGATCCGTTTGTTTACCCTCATGGGTGTGTTTGTCGCCCGCCTTCTTCTCCCGGGCCATCTACATCACGTGATCCCACCAGACTTCTCCAGTGGCAATTCCCTCTACATATTCAATACAGATTCATAACATGTAACAGTCAGGCAGAAGGCCTGGATCAGTATAACAATACTGTTCTCCAAACAAGCAGAGGGAATACGTGGCCACAGTGTTATACTGATCAAAGGTTTCATAAACGTGTAGTGAACAGACAGTCCAACGTTGGTGTAGACGGTGATGATGATGATGATGATGATGATGACGGGTAACATGATGAGTGATGCAAGGTCACCATTCACTGTTAATGTGAGATGATGACAACGTTAAGTTAAACAAAGTTTTAACACAACTGGTTTTTGGAATGTCAACCCTGAGCTATGACGGTGATTTTGTCCCGGCGTCCAGATGAACCCCAGATCTCCTAGTCTGTCCTGGGGTCCAGCTGAACCCCAGATCTCCCAGTCTGTCCTGGGGTCCAGCTGAACCCCAGATCTCCCAGTCTGTCCTGGGGTCCAGCTGAACCCCAGATCTCCCAGTCTGTCCTGGGGTCCAGCTGAACCCAAGGTCTGCCAGTCTGTAACTCTTCAAAGACTTGTTGATGAGGACTAACCCCAGACCTGCGGCCGGCCACCTTCCTATTCCCAGGTGAGGTTGTCCGGGACGGCCTGTCCACCTGTCGTAGGAGGACCAAGAAATCACCCAACAGGAAACGACCTCCTTGCTTGATGCTTCAGCCAGACCTGAGCATCCGACAGCCGTCAGGTCGCCATGATGTACGTAGACGAACCCCCGACAAGATCTTAACCTGTTACCAGGGACGAGTTTCTTACCCAGGAACTATGCTTGAAGGCATATGTATTCT
Source organism: Panulirus ornatus (assembly GCF_036320965.1). NCBI lineage: Eukaryota > Metazoa > Arthropoda > Malacostraca > Decapoda > Palinuridae > Panulirus > Panulirus ornatus. The sequence goes on from NC_092229.1 coordinate 41,399,061, forward strand.
CAGAATATCTAAACACAGGTGTGTGTGTGTGTGTGTGTGTGTGTGTGTGTGTGTGTGTGTGTGAGTTAACTAACCACTGGTCGACAGATTGACGCATCGCACCGGACGGACGCAATAACTGTACGCTGGCCTACGTCACAGCTGCTGCTGCTGTCATCGTTAACACACACACACACACACGAGACAGAGCACCACGAGCGTAGGTCTCCCTGACTGTGCCATAAAAACGGGTAATTACACACACACACACAGACACACACAGACACACACACACACACACACACACACACACACAGTGACACAGCTGGGGACAGATAAGAGCCCCCGACCGCGTGTGTTGTGACGAGCCGCCCTCCAAGCGGCACTACCAGACACCGACCTAAAAACTATGACGTTGCCGGCGCCACGCTGATTGCCAAGTCTAAATCCAGGAGAACGAACGGCGTCTCTCGGGGCTGGAGAGCCACCGGGACCCCGCAGCAGAGGACAGAGGACGGTAGGCACGCTACACGACCGGTGAAGGATAGGGGACGGGAGAGCTGGAGTGGTAAAGGTTGTCACTACGAGGCTGGCTGGGGCTATGTTAGAGCCGGGGAGGAGCGGCGCGGGCGGGGAGGCCTCACAGCGGGGACGGGGTGCTCACGGTGGTGGCGGGGCGTTGGGTACACGCACCCCAGCCTTCCCTCTACTCCTGACACTAACCATTGTCTGCTCTAGTGCACAACCTAGCTCTGGCCTGGCCCCTAGGTGAACTCTTACGAGCTATGACCACCCCTGCCTGACCCTAGTTAACCCTTAATAGCTGTGACCACCCCTGCGAGGCCCCTTGAACTCTTACTAGCTATGACTACCCCTGCCTGCCCCTAAATGAACCCTTAATAGCTGTGACTACCCCTGCCTGGCCCCTAAATGAGCCCTTGCTAACACCACTCCTACCTGGTCCATAGGTGAACCCTTGCTAGCTACCATCCCTGCCTAGCCCCTAGTTGAACTCTTACTAGCTAAGATCATCCCTGCCTGGCCCCTAGGTGAACTCTTGCTAGCTATGACCATCCCTGCCTGGCCCCTAGTTGAACCCTTGCTAAGATCACTCCTGCCTGGCCCCTACCTGAACCCTTGCTAGCTGTGACTGCCCCAGCCTGGCCCCCAGATGAAACCTTGCTAGCTATGACTACCCCTGCCTGGCCCCTAGGTGAACCCTTGCTAGCTAAGACGACCCCTGCCTAGCCCCTAGTTGAACTCTTACCAGCTAAGATCACCCCTACCTGGCCCCTAAAAGAACCCTTGCTAGCTATGACTAACCCTGCCTGGCCCCAAGTTGATCCCCTTGCTGGCTAGGATCACTCCTGCCTGACCCCTAGGTGAACCCTTGCTACTATGACGACCCCTGCCTGGCCTCGACCCGAACCCCTGCTAACTGTAACTACCCCAGCCTGGCACCTAGTTGACCCCTTGGCAGCAATGACGATCCCTGCCTAGCCCCTATGTGAACCCTTGCTAGCTATGGCGACCCCTGCCTGGCCATTTGTGAACTTGCAGACCCCTGACTCGCCCTGCCTGTCCCCATGTGAAATCTATATTGACTTGCCCTGTTTAGCCATAAGATATTTAAACCCCAGCTGACCCTACTGTCCCTGCCAGGCCCTAAGTGATGTTCTGGACTGGACAGACCTGCCTGGCCCTAATGACCCCTTGGTGGCCCTAGCTAGCCCTTCCTGGGCCTATGTAAACCCTTGCTGGCCCTAACTAGCCATACCTGGGTCTATGTAAATCCCTGCTAGCCCTAACTAGCCTTGCCAAGCCATGTGAATCCCTGCTGGCCTTCTCTAGCGCTGGTTAGCCTTACCTGAGCCCCTGATGGCACTAACTAATTTTGCCTAGCCCTAAATGAACCCCAACAGGCCCTTACTCGCTCTGCTTGGCCTTTTGGGAACCCCTACCCTACTGGTCGTCTATAGCTGTGCCTGGCCCTACATGAACCACTCGGCCCTTAGTTAACCTCTACTGGCTCTAACTAGCTCTGCCTGACCCTACATGAACCCCTAATGGCCCTTAGCTCTGTCTGGCCCTACATGAGCCCCGACTGGCCCTAACTAGTTCTGCCTTACCCTACATGAGCCTCTACTGGCCCGAACTAGCTTGGCACTATATGAACTCCTGCGGGCCCTGATTAGCTTTGCCTGGCCCTACATGAACCCCTACTGGCTCTGACTAACTCTGCCTAGCCCTACATGAACCCTTCTGGCCTTGACTAGTTCTGCCTAGCCCATGAATCCCTACTAGAGACGGCCGGGTGGTGTTTCTTCCCGACGGTGTGGTGTGTGCCCTGGACACAGCAAATCTGCTGGTGCTGTCACCTTCCAACATACCAGACTATACGCGGTGTAAGGTCACGCAACCCCAAGACGCAAAGACCACACCATGAAGGCCTCCAATCCACCATGCCCTCCCTCCAGGTCTTCGACATCGCCATAGCCACCCATAAGAGACACGGAAAGAAATTACCATCGTAAAAGAAAAAAAAAATCCCATCTCATCCAGCCGGTCTTTTACTTCCCTCTACCAAGCATGATTTCATATCATAGCAAAATCTGATGTCAATTCATGTCAATTTCATATCATTTCATATATATATATATATATATATATATATATATATATATATATATATATATATATATATATATAATGCATCCTTCGATCATCCAGTCTGCCTTACATTACTGCTACGATGCCATCAATTTTTCGTTCCATTTGAAGAACTGTGCATATCTTTCATACTTCCCAGTTCAGTCCTGATAATACATCAAGCCTCACAAAATCCTACATTACTACATTAAACATGGTACTGAAAAACTTTAACCATTCCAGTTCCAGTTCTTGTTGGTTCTTCCAAGTTATACAGAGATCTTGTTCACCGGATGTATTTCATTCCACGGGATTCCAATTCACTTTAAGAATCAAGTTCCTAAGATTAATAAAACCTATCTAGATACATTATTGATCATAATAATAATCATAAAACCTGGACATGGAAAACATTTCAGTTCACTCCGATATAATTAATCAAAATTCGATTTTAATGGTATGGATCACCAAATCCCTCTAGGACAATATGATAATCCAGTTTATTGCCTTTCCTACTTATACTTCAACTGAACAGGCAAAATGCTCAGGAAGATATTTTAGCTTACTGATGTAATTCTGACAAAAAAAAGAAAAGAAAAAACACCTACCAGCTGAATTATGGTTCTACTAGCATGCAAGTACAACTTCCAATGCTTTATCCCACATAACATGGCCACGAGCCTAATATACCAGTTTCTTCACATTGTTCAATTTATTCCCTAATAAATTTTTTTTAATGTATCTGATGGCGCAATCTTAAACGATAATAAAATTCATTCCGAACGATTTATTCCCAATGTTTCTTCATGAAAGAATACTCCCAGATTTCTTCTACCAAGAATCTGAGGTTTATTCTGAATGAATTAATTTACTTCTGAATTCATTCGTAAGTAATCAGCGGTTAATTTCAAATAAGATCCGCTGAGTGTGAAAGCGGCCACACTGCCCTTGACACCAATTAAGTCCCAATGACGTTGTCCGTTAGAGAGAGTACGTTGCAACTGTCAACCACAGGACTTACCCTCCACAGGCGGGAACATTCAAAACTAATGAGACAGGAAACCTCCATGATATAAGCTGGGGACATGACAAACCATTACCGTTACTTATCTTTCAATTGGAGACATGACAGTCTTACAATTACTTATCTTTCGATAAAACAAAACCGATAACACTATACTCCACTACACCCGGAACCGGCTTGTTCAACACAATTATATTACTTAACGGTATTCCCTATGCTGACTACATGTAGCTCTATACACGTCTACATACAACCCTATACATAGCATCCCTCTCTACGTAACTTTCCTTCCTTTGCCTAAACGCCCGGTCAAAAGTGACGTCATACCTAAGACAAGTACCTCCGTCACCAGGGGGTAAATCGGCATCCCTCACACAGACTACCACTACACAACACACCCCGCGTAGGTACTCGCCAAAATCCACAGCGCAACGTGCCTGTAAAACTCCCTCCCAGTGACAGACAAATAGCAATCACACACACACACACACACACACACACACACACAAACACACACACCTAAGGTTCATTCAATGTGCATCTTTTCCAACATATCTGGCAACGACTAATGTCGATACTAATCACGTAACCAACAACTACAACGACAAAAACAACCACCGACTAACCGTCCGCCAACGTTGCACAAACAACTACAATCATGAGTCAACTGCCATCCATCATTTCTAGGGCTCAGTACACACATGGACACAGGCTTTCAAGTATAAAAATAATAATAATAATAATAATAATAACAATAATAATAATAATAATAATAATAATAATACAAACATAATTCCGAAGTAAAATTTTATTACGTGGCTAAATCCTCTTCAAACATATCGTTATTTTACATTCCCTAAAACATTTTTCAGAAATAAAGGTAAGATGTATGTATGTATCATTTAAGGTAATGAACAACATCGTGAAACAACTGGCATCGAACCAAAGATAACATCAAACAGCCTCGTTATTGTGTGCGTACATGCCAACCGTTGGCAAACAAGTACTACACACACACACACACACACACACACACACACACACTCAGAAGCGGACGTTGCTGCCAAACGGAAGACGTATGTCTGCCTCCTTACCATCACTCCCGGCAGTAAAAGTGTTCCTATGTACCCAAGTACAAGAGAGAAACTAAGCCATCAAACAAAAGCAAAGGTGAAAGGCCTTGAATAAATCAGGGATCGGTGGACGCTTTTCATATAAGAGGCGCAGTTGCCGTAGGACATCCCGCCCGTACAATGCGGCAGCGTTTTCCTCCCCAGCGGCAGAGCATTCTGGCGCGAAATTACACCACTTTCATCTATTTATTATCGTTTTCCTGGCTACGGTCAGTAAACTTTATCTTTATTTGTTTTGGTCAATATTCCACTACTTGAATGACTGGTATGTTCGGCCTAACAAAAGACGTAATGATTAGATACAAGTTAAATAATGACTATCCCATATAAGATTATCACACATTTAATGTTACTTTGAGCACACGCACATAATCTCTCTCTCTCTCTCTCTCTCTCTCTCTCTCTCTCTCTCTCTCTCTCTCTATATATATATATATATATATATATATATATATATATATATATATATATATATCGACTATCTCTAAGACTCGGCCGACAATGGCAACCACATAATATCGCCGACTTTGCAACAGCCGAAGATCCACAAAAATAAACACTAACCGGTATCAGCTGCTCTGCTTGACGTTCACTGTTAAAGCTTCATAACGCCCCTGATGGTGGCGCCGTCAGCACCACCCCGGGCCACTCTTCTCACACTAAATATTTCCTGTGGCTCTAAACAAGCCATGGAAGAATGAAAAAAAGAGAGGGAGTTTTCATAGCCGGCAACTTCTGAATACAGTTAAACAGTTCAAGAATGACGACAATTACAGGTAGAAGTGCAAATTTCTGCACAATATGCATTTCTCGACGACGGGCTGTTCTTAACACCATTAAGACTTTTTTTTCCCCAGAGTGGCGTTGTGAAGGGCGAGCCAGGCCAGGCCGGCACTAACGAGCACAGCTGGCCACGTCAGCTGAGGTCATCACAGGGTAAACAAGAGGCCATTATAGGACGCCCGCACAAAACCAGCGGTGGAGCATCGCCCGCTACGTCACCACACCCGCGCCCTCCCTGCTTTTATGTCCAGTGCATGACCACGCCCACATGCTGCCTCGTCCGTCCACTAGCCGACGGGTTACAGGACGTGCCTGACGCTCCACAGCAGCCTGAGGTCGTTCACATAACACTTCTCTCCCGTAGTGACGCACCAACACACACACGTCAACCCTGTGACCATGTACACATCTGTGATGTGTCTGAACTTAGAGAGTACGAGTGAAGTAACGGCAGTCAGGAGCGGGGAAGTGTCTGTTACCAGGTCCTACGAACGTTGACATGGAAGGTCGTGTTCACACCTTACCTCACCAGTCACACACACATTTACCATCAGAACACCATACAGAGAAGGGGGCCAGGTGAGGATATTCCCTCAAAGGCCCAGTCCTCATCCTCTGTTCTTAACGCTACCTCGCTAATGCGGGAAATGGCGATTAGTATAAATATATATATATATATATATATATATATAACATACAAAGCTCCATCAGCCAGGATCGAACCTGGGACCCCTTGTGCAAGAGGCAGGCATGCTAACCGCTAGGCTAAGGGACTGTATAGTAGGAAACAACTATTCGAAATACTAAGTACTCGAATACCCTTCGTCTCACTCACTATGGTGAGCAACGGGGTCTATCGGTTGTTTCCGAACAGAACACATAGCCAGCTGAAAGCGTTTTACCGAACCTGACTGTAAAACGCGGAGTTATATGAATACGAATAAAGTGTATATGCACGCGCACCTTCATAGAACATACAAAGCTCCATCAGCCAGGATCGAACCTGGGACCCCTTGTGCAAGAGGCAGGCATGCTAACCGCTAGGCTAAGGGACTGTATAATAGAAATCAACTATTCGAAATACTAAGTACTCGAATACCCTTCGTCTCACTATGGTGAGCAACGGGGTCTATCGGTTGTTTCCGAACAGAACACATAGCCAGCTGAAAGCGTTTTACCGAACCTGACTGTACAACGCGGAGTTATATGAATACGAATAAAGTGTATATGAACGCGCACCTTCATAGAACATACAAAGCTCCATCAGCCAGGATCGAACCTGGGACCCCTTGTGCAAGAGGCAGGCATGCTAACCGCTAGGCTAATAGTTGTCTCCTATTATACAGTCCCTTAGCCTAGCGGTTAGCATGCCTGCCTCTTGCACAAGGGGTCCCAGGTTCGATCCTGGCTGATGGAGCTTTGTATGTTCTATGAGGTGCGCGTTCATATACACTTTATTCGTATTCATATAACTCCGCGTTGTACAGTCAGGTTCGGTAAAACGCTTTCAGCTGGCTATGTGTTCTGTTCGGAAACAACCGATAGACCCCGTTGCTCACCATAGTGAGTGAGACGAAGGGTATTCGAGTACTTAGTATTTCGAATAGTTGATTCCTATTATACAGTCCCTTAGCCTAGAGGTTAGCATGCCTGCCTCTTGCACAAGGGGTCCCAGGTTCGATCCTGGCTGATGGAGCTTTGTATGTTCTAAGAAGGTGCGCGTTCATATACACTTTATTCGTATTCATATAACTCCGCGTTGTACGGTCAGGTTCGGTAAAACGCTTTCAGCTGGCTATGTGTTCTGTTCGGAAACAACCGATAGACCCCGTTGCTCACCATAGTGAGACGAAGGGTATTCGAGTACTTAGTATTTCGAATAGTTGTTTCCTATTATACAGTCCCTTAGCCTAGCGGTTAGCATGCCTGCCTCTTGCACAAGGGGTCCCAGGTTCGATCCTGGCTGATGGAACTTTGTATGTTCTATGAAGGTGCGCGTTCATATACACTTTATTCGTATACACACACACACACATATATATATATATATATATATGAAGAATGTGTGGAAGTCGAGAACATTATCTCGGAAAGCAAAAATGGGTATGTTTGAAGGAATAGTGGTTCCAACAATGCTGTATGGTTGCCAGGCGTGGGCTTATGGATAGAGTTGTGCGCAGGAGGATGGATGTGCAGGAAATGAGATGTTTGAGGACAATGTGTGGTGTGAGGTGGTTTGATCGAGTAAGTAACGTAAGGGTAAGAGAGATGTGTGGAAATAAAAAGAGCGTGGTTGAAAGAGCAGAAGAGGGTGTTTTGAAATGGTTTGGGCACATGGAGAGAATGAGTGAGGAAAGATTGACCAAGAGGATATATGTGTCGGAGATGGAGGGAACGAGGAGAAGAGGGAGACCAAATTGGAGGTGGAAAGATGGAGTGAAAAAGATTTTGTGTGATCGGGGCCTGAACATGCAGGAGGGTGAAAGGAGGGCAAGGAATAGAGTGAATTGGAGCGATGTGGTATACCGGGGTTGACGTGCTGTCAGTGGATTGAATCAGGGCATGTGAAGCGTCTGGGGTAAACCATGGAAAGCTGTGTAGGTATGAATATTTGCGTGTGTGGACGTATGTATATACATGAGTATGGGGGTGGGTTGGGCCATTTCTTTCGTCTGTTTCCTTGCGCTACCTAGCAAACGCGGGAGACAGCGACAAAGCAAAAAAAAGAAAAAAAAAAAAATATATATATATATATATATATATATATATATATATATATATATATATATATATATATTCTTTTTTTAATTATACTTTGTCGCTGTTTCTTGCGTTAGCGAGGTAGCGCAAGGAAACAGACGAAAGAATGGCCCAACCCAACCCACATACAAATGTATATACATACACGTCCACACACGAACATATACATACCTATACTTGCTGACATTATTCGTTCCCGTCGCCACCCCGCCACACATGAAATGACAACCCCCACCCCCCGCACGAGCGCGAGGTGGCGCTAGGTAAAGACTACAAAGGCCACATTCTTTCACACTGTCTCTAACTGTCATGTATAATGCACCGAAACCACAGCTCCCTTTCCACATCCAGGCCCCACAAAACTTTCCATGACCTTACCCCAGATGCTTCACATGCCCTGGTTCAATCCATTGACAGCACGTCGACCCCGGGATATCAAATCGTTCCAATTCACTCTATTCCTTGCACGCCTTTCACCTTCCTGCATGTTCAGCCCCGATCGCTCAAAATCTTTTTCACTTCATCTTTTCACCTCCAATTTGGTCTCCCACTTCTCCTCGTTCCCTCCACCTCTGACACATACATCCTCTTCGTCAATCTTTCCTCACTCGTTCTCTCTACGTGACCAAACCATTTCAAAACCAAACCATTTCAAAACACCCTCTTCTGCTCTCTCAACCACACTCTACTTATTATCACACATCTCTCTTAGCCTTTCATTACTTACTCGATCAAACCACCTCACACTACATACTGTCCTCAAACATCCTTTCCAACACATCTACCCTCCGCACATCCCTATCTACAGCCCACGCCTCGCAACCATATAACATTGAGTGCAGAATGGAAAAAGGTGAGAGCAAAGGACGTAAGGAGAGTGTATTTAGGGAAGCAGTGATGACTTGCGCAAAATATGCTTGTGGCATGAGAAGCGTGAGAGGTGGGCAGATTAGAAAGGGTAGTGAGTGGTGGGATGAAGAAGTAAGATTATTAGTGAAGGAGAAGAGAGAGGCATGTGGACGAGTTTTGCAGGGAAAAAGTGCATATGACTGGAAGATGTATAAAAGAAAGAGACAAGAGGTCAAGAGAAAGGTGCAAGAGGTGAAAAAGAGGGCAAATGAGAGTTGAGGTGAGAGAGTATCATTAAATTTTGGGGAGGATAAAAAGATGTTTTGGAAGGAGGTAAATAAAGTGCGTAAGACAAGAGAACAAATGGGAACATCAGTGAAGGGGGTTAATGAGGAGGTAATAACAAGTAGTGGTGATGTGAGACGGAGATGGAGTGAGTATTTTGAGGGTTTGCTCAATGTGTTAGATGATAGAGTGGCAGATATAGGGTGATTTAGTCGAAATGGTGTGCGAAGGAGAGGGTTAGGGAGAATGGTTAGGCAAACAGAGAAGAGGTAGTGAAAGCTTTGCGGATGATGAAAGCCGGCAAGGCGGCCGGTTTGGATGGTACTGCAGTGGAATTTATTGAAAAGGGGGGGTGTTTGTGTTGTTGACCGGTTGATGAAGATATTCAGTGTATGTATGGCTCATGGTGAGGTGCCCTGAGGATTGGCGGAATGCATGCATAGTGCCACTGTACAAAGGCAAAGGGGATAAAGGTGAGTGTTCCAATTACAGAGGTATAAGTTTGTTGAGTATTCCTGGGAAATTGTATGGGAGGGTATTGACTGAGAGGGTGAAGGCATGTACAGAGAATCAGATTGAGGAAGAGCAGTGTGGTTTCAGAAGTGGTAGAGGATGTGTGGATCAGGTGTTTGCTTTGAAGAAAGTATTGATCTGTAGAAGGCATATGAGAGAGTGGATAGAGATGTTCTGTGGAAGGTATCAAGAATATACGGTGTGGGAGGCAAGTTGTTAAAAGCAGTGAAAAGTTTTTATCGAGGATGTAAGGCATGTGTACGAGTAGGAAGAGAGGAAAGTGATTGGATATCTCAGTGAATGTCGGTTTGCGGCAGGGGTGCGTGATGTCTCCATGGCAGTTAAATTTGTTTATGGATGGGGTAGTTACGGAGGTGACTGCAAGAGTTTTGGAAAGAGAGGCAAGTATGCAGTCTGTTGTGGATGAGAGGACTTGGGATAAGTCAGTTGTTGTTCGCTGGTGATACAGCGCTGGTGGCTGATTCATGTGAGAAACTGCAGAAGCTGGTGACTGAGTTTGGTAAAGTGTGTGAAAGAAGAAAGTTAAGAGTAAATGTGAATAAGAGCAAGGTAATTAGGTACAGTAGGGTTGAGGGTCAAGTCAACTGGAAGGTAAGTTTGAATGGAGAGAAACTGGAGGAAGTGAAGTGTTTTAGATATCTGGGAGTGGATTTGGCAGCGGATGGAACCATGGAAGCAGAAGTGAGTCACAGGGTAGGGGAGGGGGCAATGGAAAGCAAAAATGGGTATGTTTGAAGAATAGTGGTTCTAACAATGTTATGTGGTTGCGAGGCGTGGGCTATAGATAGGGTTGTTCGGAGGATGGTGGTTGTGTTGGAAATAAGATGTTTGAGGACAATATGTTGTGTGAGGTAGGTTTGATCGAGTAAGTAATGAAAGGGTAAGAGAGATGTGTGGTAGTAAAAAGAGTGTGGTTGAGAGAGCAAAAGAGGGTGTTTTGAAATGGTTTGGTCACATGGAGAGAATGAGTGAAGAAAGATTGACAAAGAGGGAACGAGGAGAAGTTGGAGACCAAACTGGAGGTGGAAGGATGGAATGAAAAAGATTTTGAGCGATCGGGGCCTGAACATGCAGGAGGGTGAAAGGCGTGCAAGGAATAGTGTGAATTGGAACGATGTGGTATACCGGGGTCGACGTGCTGTCAATGGATTGAACCAGGGTATGTGAAGCGTCTGGGGTAAACCACGGGAAGTTTTGTGGGGCCTGGATGTGGGAAGGGAGCTGTGGTTTCAGTGCATTATACATGACAGGTAGAAACTGAGTGTGAACGAATGTGGCCTTTGTTGTCTTTTCCTAGCGCTACCTAGCGCGCGTGCGGGTGGAGGGGGGTGTCATTGCATGTGTGGCGGGGTGGCGACAGGAATGAATAAAGGCAGCTAGTATGAATTGTGTACACGTGTATATATGTATATGTTTGTGTGTGTGTATATATATATATATATATATATATATATATATATATATATATATATATATATCAGTTGGAATGTATAGGTATGTGCGTGTGTAGATGTGTATGTATATACATGTGTATGTGGGTGGGTTGGGCCATTCTTTCGTCTGTTTCCTTGCGCTACCTCGCTAACGCGGGAGATAGCGACAAAGTATAATAAATAATATAATATATATATATATATATATATATATATATCACACCATCAGTGCACACCTTGATGCCGTGGTCCGCCTCAGGCAGAGCTAGACGTATGTAGTTTCCTCCTCTTGTTTGTACCGAACAAACAAGACATAAACTTCACCGGCAGAATTACCTCTGACACTATACAACACTAATGACGCTTACAAAACCAGCCAATGAGGAAATCCTTCCTACCACATCACAGGAAGTGTGTGTATCTTCCCTAATGATGTTCTGCCCAACATACTTGAAGAGTGTCGTAACTCTAGCAACGAGAAATCCTTCACCCACATTGTAACATCATACAATTCTATCAGTGCGGCCCAGTTGTTGGACCTTCTCTGTACTCTACATCCTCTCTTGCGCCACCGCTCACAGGATGGGTAAGAGTCCACCATTAATTCATAGTAGTTTTTGCCGGGAAAAATGAGTTACACAAGCTGTGTCGTGTACTAGGGGTGTGGTGATGGCTACCAGCATCACTGGGTCACGGAAATCTTCCATCCCCACGCCCTCGGCCGCAGACAAGGTCGCCATGTTCAGATATCAATCAAAATTGTCGCAATTACGAGCAGACCCAACAACCGTAACCCCCAACAAGCCGTAGCAACCCCTACCATAACAACCTTAACCCCCAGCAAGCCGTAGCAACCCCTACCATAACACCTTAACCCCAGCAAGCCGTAGCAACCCCTACCATAACAACCTTAACCCCAGCAAGCCGTAGCAACCCCTACCATAACAACCTTAACCCCCAGCAAGCCGTAGCAACCCCTACCATAACAACCTTAACCCCCAGCAAGCCGTAGCAACCCCTACCATAACAACCTTAACCCCAGCAAGCCGTAGCAACCCCTACCATAACACCTTAACCCCAGCAAGCCGTAGCAACCCCTACCATAACACCTTAACCCCAGCAAGCCGTAGCAACCCCTACCATAACAACCTTAACCCCCAGCAAGCCGTAGCAACCCCTACCATAACAACCTTAACCCCAACAAGTCGTAGCAACCCCTACCATAACAACCTTAACCCCCAACAAGTCGTAGCAACCCCTACCATAACAACCTTAACCCCCAGCAAGCCGTAGCAACCCCTACCATAACAACCTTAACCCCCAGCAAGCCGTAGCAACCCCTACCATAACAACCTTAACCCCCAGCAAGCCGTAGCAACCCCTACCATAACAACCTTAACCCCCAACAAGTCGTAGCAACCCTTACCATAACAACCTTAACCCCAGCAAGCCGTAGCAACCCCTACCATAACAACCTTAACCCCCAGCAAGCCGTAGCAACCCCTACCATAACAACCTTAACCCCCAGCAAGCCGTAGCAACCCCTACCATAACAACCTTAACCCCCAGCAAGCCGTAGCAACCCCTACCATAACAACCTTAACCCCCAGCAAGCCGTAGCAACCCCTACCATAACAACCTTAACCCCCAGCAAGCCGTAGCAACCCCTACCATAACAACCTTAACCCCCAGCAAGCCGTAGCAACCCCTACCATAACAACCTTAACCCCCAGCAAGCCGTAGCAACCCCTACCATAACAACCTTAACCCCCAGCAAGCCGTAGCAACCCCTACCATAACAACCTTAACCCCCAGCAAGCCGTAGCAACCCCTACCATAACAACCTTAACCCCCAGCAAGCAGTAGCAACCCCTACCATAACAACCTTAACCCCAGCAAGCCGTAGCAACCCCTACCATAACAACCTTAACCCCCAACAAGTCGTAGCAACCCCTACCATAACAACCTTAACCCCCAACAAGTCGTAGCAACCCCTACCATAACAACCTTAACCCCAACAAGCCGTAGCAACCCCTACCATAACAACCTTAACCCCAGCAAGCCGTAGCAACCCCTACCATAACAACCTTAACCCCCAGCAAGCCGTAGCAACCCCTACCATAACAACCTTAACCCCCAGCAAGCCGTAGCAACCCCTACCATAACAACCTTAACCCCCAGCAAGCCGTAGCAACCCCTACCATAACAACCTTAACCCCCAGCAAGCCGTAGCAACCCCTACCATAACAACCTTAACCCCCAGCAAGCCGTAGCAACCCCTACCATAACAACCTTAACCCCCAGCAAGCCGTAGCAACCCCTACCATAACAACCTTAACCCCCAGCAAGCCGTAGCAACCCCTACCATAACAACCTTAACCCCCAGCAAGCCGTAGCAACCCCTACCATAACAACCTTAACCCCCAGCAAGCCGTAGCAACCCCTAACATTCCTGAACTGTGAAGTACTAATTGTATTATCAACCATCCGTCCGTCACTCGCTCTACCAAGACTACTCGCATCTTTACTAAAATGAGGTCAGTCATGGCAAGTGGTGCTCCCATCACAGTGGCTGGCTACACTCCTCCTGGCCCACACTGTATCGAGGATTATCGAATTTTTCATCAAGCACGCCCTAGCGGGCGTGGTGTGGGCCAGCTGCCCTTACGGCCCAGCGGGCGTGATGTGGGCTTGCTACCCCTCACGGCCCAGAGGGCGTGGTATGGGCTTGCTGCCACTCTATCAACAAAAGAAGCCAGAGGGTGCACCTGCGGTCCGCTACCACCAGCAGGTACACCCGTACCTCACCAGCAGGCAGAGCTTGGTGTACCGTGTGTGCAGAACGGCACACCAAGCCCAGAATACTGGCTTGCCTCCAGCTGTATGCCTGATTTGGTTCTGGCCTCTAACAAGAAAAAACACGTATGAACCTTATTAGCTGTACACAGCAGCTGCCCGCGTACCTGGGTGTAGGCGTGAGTGGAAATGTCCAGCTGGCGACTAGTTACGTGAGCGTAGCGCTCACTCAACACGTGGAAATGACCACGAAGAACGACTCATGAGAGTCAAGTGTTGTCGAGTGTCATGGGTGAGATGGGGAGAATATATATTTGCGTACCAGATGCCAGCAGCCCACGAGTAGGTGAGGCAGAAAGAAGAGATAACAACCCGGGCTAAAGAAGCGTAACTTGACAGCCACTGAAGTACTGGTTCACTGGGCAGCCGTCATTAACCCTCACGGTCGGTATCCAGGTGGGTAATGCCGGCAATATATCTCCCTGGCTGGTGTCTGCCTACCACCTACTGCTGAGGGAACGTGTAATTACCTAATAGTAACTACTAATTAGTGCTAAACGTGGCCCCATGACTTAACCTTTCTGTCATACAACTTTTAAACTTGTGTACGTTGTCCACGTTCATCATCACTCACTTTATTCGCCTCATTCACTGCTCTGATAATAGAAAATTATTTCTACTGATCCTTCCTACAATGTTTGCTGCATTCCACGTTGCGGTCTTGCATCTTTCTCACAAGTGTTCATCGTGTCCATCAAGCTGTCATACAAATTAAAAGTTGTCATCAGGTCATCCGCTACTCTTCTCTCTTCCTTGGTGGGCAAATCTAAAGCCTCGTGCCTTTTCTTGGATCTCATCTTAGGTCTAATACAACCTCTATTGCCCTTCTCTGGACCTTCTCTTAAAGTTCTTTAATATTTTTTACTTACAGTTCTCAAACTTGGCAACTATTTTGTAGTTCTGGCCTTTTACAAGATGCAAAAGTTTGCAGATTTTCCTTGTTTACATTATCGAGTGGTATTCTAATACTTGCTGGCAGATAGTGTGTCTCAACTAGTCTCCCACGGTGAGACTCTAGCGACAGGTAGAAGCGATGTCGAAATTTCTCACATACAGATTCCTGTAACTCATTTGTATATTCATAATGTGTGTGTGTGTGTGTGTGTGTGTGTGTGTGTGTGTGTGTGTGTGTGTGTGTGTGTGTACCATTAACCACAAGTAATTAACTATCTTTATTGTGCAGGGAAAGTGTTTTTTCACGAGGGGCCTCCATCATACAATTTATTAGATTTCTGTATGGTGTCTGTATTAACCATGTCCTGTCATGTTATTCCACTCATACACCACACTTATACTATAAAAGTATTTCTTTACGTGTTTTTTTTTAAACATATTTCAAGCTTAATTTCATTATATATTCTCCGAATGTACTCGTACTTCTGTTTAATGTCTAAGTCATCAATGTTTTAAAAACTTAAAGGCAGTGATCCGGTCACCCCTCACTCTTTCCTCTTCTAAGGAGGGCAAATTTAAAGCCTCTGGTCCTTCCCTGTAACTCAACCCTTAATTCTCGTAGCATCTCTGCTGCTACCCTCTGGACCTTCTCTAGTGGCTTCTGTAGACACAGGGACCAAACATATTCTAGTTTTGGTCTTATGTTGGATATGAAAAACTTGCTAAATATCATATAATATTCTGATATTTACCAGCTAACAGGTTGCCTGCCTAACTCTGCTCCTGATGTGCGACCCTGGCGACAGTCCTTCTCACAACACACAATCCTGGAGCTTATTTCCTGCGAGATGACCATCCTGAGGCCTTCTTACATTTGCTCGAGTTGAATTTCATTAACTATGTATCACAGCAACTTTGGAGTTTGCTCTGGTCCCTTTCTAAGTTGATGCAATCCTTCCCATTAATCATTTGCCTCATTGCATTTGCATCATCTGCAAACATATTCAGATGGAAGTCAATACCTTCGGACAAGTCATTTATACAGATCAAGAGTAATGGTCCCAGAAGAGAACCTTGTAGCACTCCGCTTGTCACCTCGAGCCATTTTGAGAAGCTCCTATGAGCTATGATGCGTGTCCTTTGTTCCCTCCCACTGAGATGATGATCTATCCATGGAAGTAAGTCTGATGATCCAACTTAATCAGCCTTTCATGGGGCAGTCAAATGCTTACTGGGAGTCCAGATACAAACAATCCATCCAATTTTCACTTCTATCTATGACACATCTCTCTTGTTATACATGGACATTTCCCTAAAACCTTTTTAGAATGTCATCCAATTCCTTATCAACTACCCTCTCCAAAATCTAACATACAATAATGGATCTCTGTGGTTTAACATATAGTGTTTCTGACCGTAATGCATTTATGGGCTGACAAAGGTCGAGCGCATAGGTTCGAGTCCGAGTTGCAGCAGCGGGTTGAACGTCAACCCAGCTGTTCACCCTCCACTTTGGAATGGTCGATAAAACGTGTAACTATTTATATATATATATATATATATATATATATATATATATATATATATATATATATATATATATATATATATATATCTTTTTTTTTTTTCTTTTTTTTTTTTTTCGCTGTCTCCCGCGTTTGCGAGGTAACGCAAGGAAACAGACGAAAAAAATGGCCCAACCCACCCCCATATACATGCCTTGATTCAATCCACTGACAGCACGTCAACCCCGGTATACCACATCGTTCCAATTCACTCTATTCTTTGCCCTCCTTTCACCCTCCTGCATGTTCAGGCCCCGATCACACAAAATCTTTTTCACTCCATCTTTCCACCTCCAATTTGGTCTCCCTCTTCTCCTCGTTCCCTCCACCTCCGACACATATATCCTCTTGGTCAATCTTTCCTCACTCATTCTCTCCATGTGACCAAACCATTTCAAAACACCCTCTTCTCCTCTCTCAACCACGCTCTTTTTATTTCCACACATCTCTCTTACCTTTACGTTACTTACTCGATCAAACCACCTCACACCACACATTGTCCTCAAACATCTCATTTCCAGCACATCCATCCTCCTGCGCACAACTCTATCCATAGTCCACGCCTCGCAACCATACAACATTGTTGGAACCACTATTCCTTCAAACATACCCATTTTTGCTTTCCGAGATAATGTTCTCGACTTCCACACATTCTTCAAGGCTCCCAGAATTTTCGCCCCCTCCCCCACCCTATGATCCACTTCCGCTTCCATGGTTCCATCCGCTGCCAGATCCACTCCCAGATATCTAAAACACTTCACTTCCTCCAGTTTTTCTCCATTCAAACTCACCTCCCAATTGAATTGACCCTCAACCCTACTGTACCTAATAACCTTGCTCTTATATATATATATATATATATATATATATATATATATATATATATATATATATATATATATATATATATATATATTAAAATCCCTTGGGGATAGGGGAGAAAGAATACTTCCCACGTAATCCCTGCGTGTTGTAGAAGGCGACTAAAAGGGGAGGGAGCGGGGGGCTGGAAATCCTCCCCTCTCATTATTTTTTTTTAATTTTCCAAAAGAAGGAACAGAGAAGGGGGCCAGGTGAGGATATTCCCTCAAAGGCCAAGTTCTCTGTTCTTAACGCTACCTCGCTAACGCGGGAAATGGCGAATAGTTTGAAAGAAAAAAAAAAAAAAAAAAAAAAATATATATATATATATATATATATATATATATATATATATATATATATATATATATATGGCGAATCGTTTGAAAGATATATATATATATATATATATATATATATATATATATATATATATATATATATATATATGTATATATATATATATATATATATATATATATATATATATATATATATTTTTTTTTTTTTATTATTTATTTTGCTTTGTCGCTGTCTCCCACGTTAGCGAGGTAGCGCTAGGAAACAGACGAAAGAATGGCCCAACCCACCCACATACACATGTATATACATACACGTCCACATATGCAAATATACATACCTATACATCTCAATGTACACATATATATACACACAGACATATACATATATACACATGTACATAATTCATACTGTCTGCCTTTATTTGTTCCCATCGCCACCTCGCCACACATGGAATAACAACCCCCTCCCCCCTCATGTGTGCGAGGTAGCGCTAGGAAAAGACAACAAAGGCCCCATTCGTTCACACTCAGTCTCTAGCTGTCATGTAATAATGCACCGAAACCACAGCTCCCTTTTCACATCCAGGCCCCACACACTTTCCATGGTTTACCCCAGACGCTTCACATGCCCAGGTTCAATCCAATGACAGCACGTCGACCCCGGTATACCACATCGTTCCAATTCACTCTATTCCTTGCACGCCTTTCACCCTCCTGCATGTTCAGGCCCCGATCACTCAAAACCTTTTTCACTCCATCTTTCCACCTCCAATTTGGTCTCCCACTTCTCCTCGTTCCCTCCACCTCTGACACATATATCCTCTTAGTCAATCTTTCCCCACTCATTCTCTCCATGTGACCAAACCATTTCAAAACACCCTCTTCTGCTCTCTCAACCACACTCTTTTTATTTCCACACATCTCTCTCACCCTTACATTACTTACTCAATCAAACCACCTCACACCATATACTGTCCTCAAACATCTCACTTCCAGCACATCCACCCTCCTCCGCACAACTCTATCCATAGCCCACGCCTCGCAACCATACAACATTGTTGGAACCACTATTCCTTCAAACATACCCATTTTTGCTTTCCGAGATAATGTTCTCGACCTTCAAACATTCTTCAAGGCTCCCAGAACTTTCGCCCCATCCCCCACCCTATGATTCACTTCCACTTCAATGGTTCCATCCGCTGCCAGATCCACTCCCAAATATCTAAAACACTTTACTTCCTCCAGATTTTCTCCATTCAAGCTTACCTCCCAAATGACTTGACCCTCAACCCTACTGTACCTAATAACCTTGCTCTTATTCACATTTACTCTTAACTTTCTTCTTTCACACACTTTACCAAACTCAGTCACCACCTGCAGTTTCTCACATGAATCAGCCACCAGCGATGTATCATCAGCGAACAACAACTGACTCACTTCCCAAGCTCTCTCATCCACAACAGACTGCATACTGGCCCCTCTTTCCAAAACTCTTGCATTCACCTCCCTAACAACCCCATCCATAAACAATTTAAACAACCATGGAGACATCACACACCCCTAACGCAAACCTACATTCACTGAGAACCAATCACTTTCCTCACTTCCTACACGTACACATGCCTTACATCCTCGATAAAAACTTTTCACTGCTTCTAACAACTTGCCTCCCACACCATATATTCTTAAAACCTTCCACAGAGCATCTCTATCAACTCTATCATATGCCTTCTCCAGATCCATAAATGCTACATACAAATACATTTGTTTTTCTAAGTATTTCTCACATACATTCTTCAAAGCAAACACCTGATCCACACATCCTCTACCACTTCTGAAACCACACTGCTCTTCCCCAATCTGATGCTCTGTATACGCCTTCACCCTCTCAATCAATACCCTCCCATATAATTTACCAGGAATACTCAACAAACTTATACCTCTGTAATTTGAGCACTCACTCTTATCCCCTTTGCCTTTGTACAATGGCACTCTGCAAGCATTCCGCCAATCCTCAGGCACCTCACCATGAATCATACATACATTAAATAACCTTACCTACCAGTCAACAATACAGTCATCCCCTTTTTTAATAAATTCCACTGCAATACCATCCAAACCTGTTGCTTTGCCGGCTTTCATCTTCCGGAAAGCTTCTACTACCTCTTCTCTATTTACCAAATCATTTTCCCTAACCCTCTCACTTTGCACACCACCTCGACCAAAACACCCTATATCTGCCACTCTATCATCAAATACATTCAACAAACCTTCAAAATACTCACTCCATCTCCTTCTCACATCACCAATACTTGTTATCATCTCCCCATTAGCCCCCTTCACTGCAGTTCCCATTTGCTCCCTTGTCTTACGCACTTTATTTACCTCCTTCCAAAACATCTTTTTATTCTCCCTGAAATTTAATGATACTCTCTCACCCCAACTCTCATTTGCCCTCTTTTTCAACTCTTGCACCTTTCTCTTGACCTCCTGCCTCTTTCTTTTATACCTCTCCCACTCATTTGCATTTTTTCCCTGCAAAAAACGTTCAAATGCCTCTCTCTTCTCTTTCACTAATAATCTTACTTCTGCATTCCACCACTCACTACCCTTTCTAATCAACCCACCTCCCACGCTTCTCATGCCACAAGCATCTTTTGCGCGAGCCATCACTGCTTCCCTAAATACAACCCATTCCTCCCCCACTCCCCTTACCTCCTTTGTTCTCACCTTTTTCCATTCTGTACTCAGTCTCTCCTGGTACTTCCTCACACAAGTCTCCTTCCCAAGCTCACTTACTCTCACCACTCTCTTCACCCCAACATTCTCTCTTCTTTTCTGAAAACCCCCACAATTCTTCACCTTCGCCTCCACAAGATAATGATCAGACATCCATCCAGTTGCACCTCTCAGCACATTAACATCCAAAAGCCTCTCTTTCGTGCGTCTATCAATTAACAAGTAATCCAATAACGCTCTCTGGCCATCTCTTCTACTTACATACGTATACTTATGTATATCTCGCTTTTTAAACCAGGTATTCCCAATCACCAGTCCTTTTTCAGCACATAAATCTACAAGCTCTTCACCATTTCCATTCACAACACTGAACACTCCATGTATACCAATTATTCCCTTAACTGCCACATTACTCACCTTTGCATTCAAATCACCCATCAATATACCCGGTCTTGTGCATCAAAACCACTAACACACTCATTCAGCTGCTCCCAAAACACTTGCCTCTCATGATCTTTCTTCTCATGCCCAGGTGGATATGCACCAATAATCACCCATCTCTCTCCATCAACTTTCAGTTTTACCCGTATCAATCTAGAATTTACTTTCTTACACTCTATCACACACTCCCACAACTTCTGATTCAGGAGTAGTGCTACTCCTTCCCTTGCTCTTGTCCTCTCACCAACCCCTGACTTTACTCCCAAGACATTCCCAAACCACTCTTCCCCATTACCCTTGAGCTTCGTTTCACTCAGAGCCAAAACATCTAGGTTCCTTTCCTCAAACATACTACCTATATCTCCTTTTTTCTCATCTTGGTTACATCCACACACATTTAGACACCCAAATCTGAGCCTTCGAGGAGGATGAGCACTCCTCGCCTGACTCCTTCTTCTGTTTCCCCTTTTAGAAAGTTAAAATACACGGAGGGGAGGGTCTCTGGCCCCCCGCTCCCGTCCCCTTTAGTCGCCTTCTACGACACGTGAGGAATGCGTGGGAAGTATTCTTTCTCCCCTATCCCCAAGGATATATATATATATATATATATATATATATATATATATATATATATATATATATATATATATATATATATATATATCTGACCATTATCTTGTGGAGGCGAAGGTGAAGATATGTAGAGGTTTTCAGAAAAGAAGAGGGAATGTTGGGGTGAAGAGAGTGGTGAGAGTAAGTGAGCTTGGAAACGAGACTTGTGTGAGGAAGTACCCGGAGAGATTGAGTGCAGAATGGAAAAAGGCGAGAGCAAAGGACGCAAGGGGAGTGGGGGAGGAATGGGATTATTTAGGGAAGCACTGATGGCTTGCTCAAGAGATCCTTGTGGCATGAGAAAGGTGGGAGGTGGGAAGACTAGAAAGGGTAGTGAGTGGTGGGACGAAGACGTAAGATTGTTAGTGAAAGAGAAGAGAGATGCATTTGGACGATTTTTGCAGGGAAATAGTGCAAATGACTGGGAGATGTGTAAAAGAAAGAGGCAAGCGGTCAAGAGAAAGATGCAAGAGGTGAAAAAGAGAGCAAATGAGAGTTGGGGTGAGAGAGTATCATTAAATTTTAGGGAAAATAAAAAGATGTTTTGGAAGGATATGTATAAAGTGCGTAAGACAAGAGAACAAATGGGAACATCGGTGAAGGGGGCTAATGGGGAGGTAATAACAAATAGTAGTAAAGTGAGAGGGAGATAGAGTGAGTATTTTGAAGGTCTGTTGAATGTGTGTGATGACAGAGTGGCAGACATTGGGTGTTTTGGTCGAGGTGATGTGCCGAGTGAGAGGGTGAGGGAGAATGATTTGGTAAATAGAGAAGAGGTAGTGAAAGCTTTGCGGAAGATGAAAGTCGGCAAGGCAGCGGATTTGGATGGTATTGCTGTGGAATTTATTAAAAAAGGGGGTGACTGTGTTGTTGACTGGTTGGTGAGGATATTCAATATATGTATGGTGCAAGGTGAAGTGCCTGAGGATTGGCGGAATGCATGTATAGTGCCATTGTACAAAGGCAAATGGGATAAAGGTGAGTGTTCAAATTGCAGAGGTATAAGTTTGTTGAATATTTCTGGGAAATCAGATGGGAGGGTATTGATTGAGAGGGTTAAGGCATGTACAGAGCATCAGATTGGGGATGAGCAGTGTGGTTTTAGAAGTGGTAGAGGACGTGTGGATCAGGTGTTTGCTTTGAAGAATGTATGTGAGAAATACTTAGAAAAGCAAATGAATTTGTATGTAGCATTTATGGATCTGGAGAAGGCATATGATAGACTTGATAGAGATTCTCTGTGGAAGGTATTAAGAGTATATGGTGTGGGAAGTAAGTTGCTAGAAGCAGTGAAAAGTTTTTATCGAGGATGTAAGGCATGTGTACGAGTAGGAAGAGAGGAAAGTGAGTGGTTCCCAGTAAATGTCGGTTTGCGGCAGGGATGTGTGATGTCTCCATCGTTGTTTAAATTGTTTATGGATAGGGTTGTTAGGGAGGTGAATGCAAGAGTTTTGGAGAGAGGGACAAGTATGCAGTTTGTTGTGGATGATAGGGCTTGGGAAGTGAGTCAGTTGTTGTTGGCTGATGATACATCGCTAGTGGCTGATTCGGGTGAGAAACTGCAAAGTTGATGACTGAGTTTAACGAAGTGTGTGAAAAAAGAAAGCTGAGAGTAAATGTGAATAAGAGCAAGGTTATTAGGTACAGCAGGGTTAAGGGACAAGTCAACTGGGGGGTAAGTTTGAATGGAGAAAAACTAGAAGTGAAGTGTTTTAGATATGTGGGAGTGGATTTGGCAGCGGATGGAACCAGGGAAGCGGAAGTGAGTCACAGTGTGGGGGAGGGAGCATATTTCTGAGAGCGTTGAAGAATGCGTGGAAGGCGAGAACATTATCTCGGAAAGCAAAAATGGGTATGTTTGAAGGAATAGTGGTTCCAACAATGTTATATGGTTGTGAGGCATGGGATAGGGTTGTGCGGAGGAGGGTGGATGTGCTGGAAATGAGATGTTTGAGGACAGTAAGTGGTGTGAGATGGTTTGATTGAGTATGTAATGAAAGGGTAAGAGAGATGTGTGGTAATAAAAAGAGTGTGGTTGAGAGAGCAGAAGAGGGTGTTTTGAAATGGTTTCGTCACATGGAGAGAATGAGTGAGGAAAGATTGACAAAGAGGATATATGTGTCAGAGGTGGAGGGAACAAGAAGTGGGAGGCCAAATTGGAGGTGGAAGGATGGAATGAAAAAGATATTGAGCTATAGGGGCCTAAACATACAGGAAGGTGAAAGGCTTGCAAGGAACAAAGTGAACTGGAACGATGTGGTATACCGGGGTCGACGTGCTGTCAAAGGATTGAACCAGGGCATGTGAAGCGTTTGGGGTAAACCATGGAAAGTTTTGTGGGGCCTGGATGTGGAAAGGGAGCTGTGGTTTCGGTGCATTACACATGACAGCTAGAGACTAAGTGTAAACGAATGTGGCCTTTGTTGTCTTTTCCTGGTGCTACCTCCCGCGCACGGGGGAGAAGGAGGAGGACGAGGAGGAGGAGGAGGGGGGGGGGGGGGGGGTGTCATTTCATGTGTGGCGGGGTGGCGGCATAAATGGATGAAGGGAGTATGTATATGTGCATGTGTACATATGTATATGTCTATGTATGTATATGTATGTATACGTTGAAATGTATAGATATGTATATGTGCGTGTGTGGGCATTATGTATATACATGTGTATGTGGGTGGATTGGGCCATTCTTTCGTTTGTTTCCTTGCGCTACCTCGCTAACGCGGGAGACAGCTTCAAAGTATAATAAAAAAAGAAAAAAAAGATATATATATATATATATATATATATATATATATATATATATATATATATATCAGTGGCTGTTCCCGATCTTCTTATAGACAGGTATGACGTTTGTCGTTTCACATTACCTCGGCGCTTTGTCTCTCCTGCGACATCTTAACAGTATTTCAAGTGGTTTACCAAGTGTATCTGCACACATCTTCAGCACACATGGTGCAATTTCAACAGGACCATGAACCTTTATGGGTCAAGAACTTTAAGGATTGTTAATGTCTTTTAAGTACTTCAAGTATTCAATTCATGTCTCAAGTATCTTAAATATTCTGTTCATGTCTTGTTTTAAGTATTCTGTTCATGTCTTTTAAGTATTCTAAGTATTCTGTTCCTGTCTTTTACGTATTCGGTTCATGTCTTTTAAGTATTCTGTTTAAGTATTTTAAGTATTCTGTTCATGTCTTGTTTTAAGTATTCTGTTCATGTCTTGTTTTAAATATTCGGTTCATGTCTTTTAAGTATTTCAAGTATTCTGTTCATGTCTTTTAAGTATTGTAAGTATTCTGTTAATGCCTTTTTCCAGATATCTCACTTGCTGGGGCTCACGTATCTTCCGGTGTGACACTACTTTAGAAATTGTTCTCCAGAGCCTCACATCCTCACATCATCTTCAACAACTCTTCTCTCTGAAGACCGTAACCTGATTTGCTGCTCATAAACTGACAATCTTGTCCTGATGAATTTATGGAAAAGTTTTGCATTTTCTCCCGCTTTGTCCACAAAACTATTTTCCAAGTTATTTGTTCCTGCTTCCTCATCCTGCTGTACTTGTTCATTGTACCTTACCACTGCTACCAGGATGGAGGGCCGTCTATATCTGCTCGACTGTAAATCTAGACATCTTTTCCTAAACCATTCATTCCTCTTCCTTACCATTATGGAGACCACAGGTGCCCATGTTCACTCACCTTCATTCCAAATTTCACAGGTCCGTCTCACCGCAGAGGCCTCGCTCCTGACTACTGGACTCCATTTCCCAATCACCGTTACCATCCACATCAGTGTGTGGTCTCCATGGTTATACCTGCTCTTTATGTGTTGTCTCACCTCTTGTTGTACGTCCAAGTTTACCACATGGTCTTACGTGAGCATGACGTGATCACTTCAAGCTGGTGTATCGTATATATAAGATTAAGATGTCCACGCTGCTGTGTGTTGAGGTTTAATAAAGACCTCATCCTGAGGTGCTCGCTGACATGATGGTGTTGGAAATACTCGACGATACACTGTACCAACATGTGCCTTCATGACTCCTCGTCACAATGAGAATCCATAATTGAAATCCTCTACTATCAGTACCTCACCGCCCCTGAGACTCGTGTGTTTCACAGCGGTCATGTACAGATGGCTTAAGAAATGACGTCACCAAATCCAGACCAGTCAGGCAAAAAGTATTATCTGGCAACTTTCTGACTCCCTTTATTTTCAACGTTTTCTTCTTTTTGAATCAGAACGCAATTCAAAGAAACAATAACACAAATTAAGTAGTAAATGCTACAGTATCTTATAATTAGAATATTGTAAGACATTTTGTAGAGAAAAACTTGGTATATTTTCAAACAACATAATGACATACCTGATTACCTCTAAGGGACATTCAGGAATAATTTGTTGAGTTAATATCGGGCGTCAAAAATTAACTGTGGTCAGCTGAAATGAAAAGCGAATAAAAATATACGGACTAAAGTAACTTTCGTACACACCATGTTTATGCCAACTTTTTACTGAATATGTGAAATAAATATTTTCTATATTCACCACCTAGAGGGACGATGACGTCAGGCGTGAAAACAAGTCAAATGAGTAACAGCTAACTTCTATGAAGGTGGCTCATTCATAGTTCTAGAGCAACAGGAACCTTTCATACCGTTCTAATGGCATAATAAAAAGTATACACAAGGATATGAGCCATATACAACATATTCTGCACCTAGAAGTAAGTGTTATTGCCTTGATGTTGCTGTAGCATCTTGGGCTGGGTGTACTTTATTCTGCACGCATCTTTGTCTTTAAAGCATGAACTGGAATATAACTCCTCCTTTACTGCCTATCTGGATGACTTCAACCTACACAAATATGACAGAATGCTAGAAAAAGGTTAGGCAGCGGGATATGCGAGTCAGTTGTTGAACACACCACCAACCTGCAACAGCGTCCAGCCCACTAGGCTCTTAACTCTGTACGCGCTTGGCTTCCAA
Source organism: Panulirus ornatus (assembly GCF_036320965.1). Lineage (NCBI taxonomy): Eukaryota > Metazoa > Arthropoda > Malacostraca > Decapoda > Palinuridae > Panulirus > Panulirus ornatus. The sequence goes on from NC_092229.1 coordinate 41,425,754, forward strand.
CCACACGCCACCCACAGGAAGAGTGAACCATGTCGTGGATGCAGGAAACGCAAACAATGAGAGTTAAGTTCCGAAAGCTGTGTAGAGATGGTGGTTTGGGATATGCGTATGGGAAGGTAAAAACTCACAAACCTAATAATCCTCTTAAGACCTATGTAATCAGCCAGACTCCGAGGCCAACTTGTAAGTTGGAGAAGCTGAACAAACTCTGACGCCTTTTCTTCCTAGGCGCTACAGTCTGTCGTCTGCCAACGATTTCTTGGACTTGATTTCTTCCTTTAATACAAAAGGAACAATCGCCTACATAAATGTGGAGACCCTCTTCACAAGTGAACTACTGGACCAAACTACCGACTTCATCCTGAATCGAGCACTAGAAACACAGACACTCCCACACTGGATATCCCTGAGTCGGACCTCAAAACCCTCCTCCAGCAGTGTACCAAGCGGGCCGCATTCCTGCGTCCCAGCGGACGGGTATCTGTACCTTCACACAGACGGCGTCGCCATGGGTTCCCCACTGGAAGTGAACTTCGCAAACTTCAACCTGGGTACTGTGGAAGAAGACTGGGTCTTTGAAGAAGTCGAGAAGCATCCAATTTACTGACGATACGTGGACGAATCTTCGTTAGAGTTAGAGACTTAGAAGAGCTCCAGGAGTTGAGGAGGAGGTTAATGGAGAAGTCAGGCCTCAACTTGAATCGGACGACCACTTTGACGGTACCAAGAACGTCAAAGCCACATATCTTGAACACTGTCTGAATGGCAAGAGTGAGTGCCTCCAGCGGTATAAGAACGTCACCATAAATGCTTATGTGAGGAAAGCCCTGACACTACTCGTCATGGACCTCTACCAGTCAAGAACTAGACCAGGTCACTTAGATATAAGTTGATAATGGATATCTAAACAGGGGAATCTGCGCCTCTATTTGTAAGAACCTAAAGGCATGGTGTCGAGGGAACCGCACAACAAGACAACCACTGAACCAGACGCCCCTAGATCAGACAGTGCCCCCTGACCCAATCCGCCTTTACTACAAAGCCTAATTGCCCACTCTGTACAAGGTGGATGAACGTGAGATCAAGGGCATAACCAGGAGAAACCTGACGCTCACCAACAACGACCAGAAAGTTGATTCCATTATCTATCACCAAAGCAAGATCACATCACATCTCTTTGCTTAAAAACAACCCAGTAGTAAGACCAGCAACTTTACAGAGGAGTCATGTCTTATACGAATTCCAATGCCCACACGAAGACTGCACACTCCGTGCGTCATATAATGGCAGGAGCACCACCACATTGTCCCGATGTTTTTCGTGTCATTCAGAGAGTAAGAGCCCGAAGACACATCTGATAACCTGCCACAACACCATTCTCACGAGAGAGAGAGAGAGAGAGAGATGTTGGGGAGAGGAACGGTCTTATATACAGTTAAACCTACCCTCGACGCCTTCAGATTCTCAAGGTCTTCTGCAATGTGAGGAGATCCCCGCGTATGAGCCTGCTGGCTGACGATCTTCTAGTGTTACCAAGTGCTCGACGTTTGACTCTCCCAGCGAGTACGAAACGAGAACTGGTGACGTCACGTAGCAGCACGCCTCGCTGACCTCAGGTGACCAGCTTTCATTGGTCAGACAAGGGAGTAGCTGCCTGCTATATTCATCTCCCACTGTTCAGTAATTTTCTTCTGATCTTTGACTTTCGTACATAAAAGATAATGCCGTACTGTTCTTACACGTGATAACGTAATACGAGTAATGAAACGATGTGTTGTGTTGTATATAACTATGAAGAATTACTTTACTGGATTCGACTTAAGTTTAGTTCTACACCTGCTCTGATCTTTGGCCAGCTTATTGGTAGTCTATCAAAGCAGTACAAGAGAAGCTTTAGTCAAGTTGAGAACATGAGCAAGAAACTGACAAATGCTGAATTAGCAGTCATATTCAGTGAACGTTCTTGAGAGATCTCCTGCCTACACACGTGTGTGTGTGTGTGTGTGTGTGTGTGTGTGTGTGTGTGTGTGTGTGTGTGTAGGCGTGTGTGTAGGCGTGTGTGTAGGCGTGTGTGTGTGTGTGTGTGTGTGTGTGTGTGTAGGCGTGTGTGTAGGCGCGCGTGTGTGTGTGTGTGTGTGTGTGTGTGTGTGTGTGTGTGTGTGTGTGTGTGTGTGTGTGTGTGTGTGTGTGTGTGTGTGTGTAGCACTAGGAAACGACAAACACCACATTCGTTCACATTCAGTCTCTAGCTGTCATGTATAATGCACTGAAACCACAGCTCCCTTTCGACATCCAGGCCCCACAAAACTTTCCATGGTTTACCCCAGACGCTTCACAAGCCCTGGTTCAATCCACTGACAGCACGTCGACCCCGGTATACCACATCATTCCAATTCACTCTGTCTGTTGCACAGCTTTCACCATCCTGTATGTTCAGGCTCCGTTCGCTCAAGATCTTTTTCACTCCATCCTTCCACCTCCAATTTGGTCTCCCACTTCTCGTTTCCTCCACCTCTGACATATATATCCTCTTTGTCAATCTTTCCTCACTCATTCTCTCCATGTGACCAAACCATTTCAAAACACCCTCTTCTGGACTCTCAACCACACTCTTTTTATTACCACACATCTCTCTTGCATGTGAAGCGTCTGGGGTAAACCATGGAAAGCTGTGTAGGTATGTATATTTGCGTGTGTGGACGTATGTATATACATGTGTATGGGGGTGGGTTGGGCCATTTCTTTCGTCTGTTTCCTTGCGCTACCTCGCAAACGCGGGAGACAGCGACAAAAAAAAAAAAAAAAAAAAAAAAAAAAAAACTCTCTTGCCCTTTCATACTTACTCGATCAAACCACCTCACACCACATATGGTCCTCAAACATCTCATTTCCAACACATCCACTCTCCTCCGCACAACTCTATCTATGGCCCACGCCTCACAACCTTATAACATTGTAGGAACCACTATTCCTTCAAACAGGCCAATTTTTGCTCCCCGAGATAACGTTCTCGCCTTCCACACATTCTTCATCGCTCCCAGAACCTTCGCCTCCTCCCCCACTCTGTGACTCACTTCCGCTTACATGGTTCCATCCGCTGTCAAATCCACTCCCAGATATCTAAAACACTTCACTTCATCCAGTTTTTCTCCATTCAAACACCTCCCAATATACTTGTCCCTCAACCCTACTGAACCTAATAACCTTGTTCTTATTAACATTTACTCTCAGCTTTCTTTTTTCACACACTTTACCAAAGTCAGTCACCAGCTTCTGCAGTTTCTCACACGAATCAGCCACCAGCGATGTATCATCAGCCAACAACAACTGACTCACTTCCCGAGCCCTCTCATCTACAACAGACTGCATACTTGCCCCTCTTTCCAAAACTCTTGCATTCACCTCCCTAACAACCCCATCCATAAACAAATTAAACAACCATGGAGACATCACGCACCCCTGACGCAAACCGACATTCACTAGGAACCACTCACTTTCCTCTCTTCCTACTTGCACACATGCCTTACAACCTCGATAAGTACTTTTCACTGCTTCTAGCAAATTGCCTCCCACACCATATACTCTCTATACCTTCACAGAGTATCTCTATCAACTCGTATCATATGCCTTCTCCAGATCCATAAATTCTACATACAAATCCATCTGTTTTTCTTAGTATTTCTAACAAACATTCTTCAAAGCAAACATCTGATCCACACATCCTCTACCATTTCTGAACCCACACTGCTCTTCCTCAATCTGATGCCCTGTACATGCCTTCACCCTTTCAATCCATACCCTTAGGCACTTCACCATGAACCATACATGCACTGAGTATCCTCATCAACCAGTCAACAACACAGTCATCCCCTTTTTTAATAATTCCATTGCAATACCATCCAAACCTGCTGCCTTGCCGGCTTTCATCTTCCGCAAAGCTTTCACTACCTCTTCTCTGTTTACCAAATCATTCTCCCTGACTCTCTCACTTCGCACACCACCTCGACCAAAACACCCTATATGTGCCATCACACCATCACACACATTTAACAAACTTTCAAAATACTCACTCCATCTCCCTCTCACTTCACCAATACTTGTTATTACTTCCCCATTTGCCCCTTTCATCGATGTTTCCATTTGTTCTCTTGTCTTATGCACTTTATTTACCTCCTTCCATAACATCTTTTTATTCTCCCCAAAATCTAATGATACTCTCTCACCCCAACTCTCATTTGCCCTCTTTTTCACCTCTTGCACCTTTCTCTTGACCTCTTGCCTCTTTCTTTTATACATCTCCCCCTCACTTGTACTATTTCCCAGCAAAAATCGTCCAAATACCTACCTATTATCTTCACTAACAATCTTACTTCTTCATCCCACCACTCACTACCCTTTATAATCTTCCCACCTCCCACCTTTCTCATGCCACAAGCATCTTTTGCGCAAGCCATCACTGCTTCCCTAAATACATCCAATTCCTCCCCCACTCCCCTTACGTCATTTGCTCTTACCTCTTACCATTCTGCGCTCAATCTCTCCTGGTACCTTCTCACATAAGTCTCCTTTCCAGGCTCATTTACTCTCACCACTCTCTTCACCTCAACATTCTCTCTACTTTTCTGAAAACCTCTCCATATCTTCACCTTCGCCTCCACAAGATAATGATCACACATCCCTCCAGTTGCACCTCTCAGCACATTAACATCCAAAATTCTCTCTTTCACGCGCCTACCATTTAAAACGTAATCCAATAACGCTCTCTGGACATCTCTCCTACTAACATGCAAATACGTATGTATATGTCTCTTTTTAAACCAGGTATTCACCAGTCCTTTTTCAGCACACAAATCTACAAGCTCTTCACCATTTCCATTTACATCAGTGAACACCCTATGTACACAAATTATACCCTCAACTGCCACATTAATCACCTTTGCATCCAAATCACCCATCACTATACCCCGGTCTCGTGCATCAAAACTGCTAACACATTCACTCACTTGCTCCCAAAACACTTGCCTCTCATGATCTTTCTTCTCATGACCAGGTGCATTGGCACCGATAATCACCCATCTCTCTCCATCAACTTTCAGTTTTACCCATATCAATCTAGAGTTTACTTATACTCCATCCCATACTCCCCCAAAACTCTTGCTTCAGGAGTAGTGCTACTCCTTCCTTTGCTCTTGTCCTCTCACCAAATCCTGACTTTACTCCCAAAACATTCCCAAACCACTCTTCCCCTTTACCCTTGAGCTTCGTTTCACTCAGAGCCAAAACGTCCAGGTTCCTTTCCTCAAACATACTACCTATCTCTCCTTTTTTCTCATCTTGGTTACATCCACACACATTTAGACACCCCATCCTGAGCCTTCGAGGAGGATGAGCACTCCTCGCGTGACTCCTTCTTCTGTTTCCTCTTTTAGAAAGTTAAAATACAAGGAGGGGAGGGTTTCTAGCCGCCCGCTCCCGTCCCCTTTAGTCGCCTTCTACGACACGAGGGGAATGCGTGGGAAGTATTCTTTCTCCCCTATCCCAAGGGATATATATATATATATATATATATATATATATATATTCCTTTTTGTCCACTGGAAAATGAAATACGATAAGTTTCCATGTGGAGAAAAAGGAATATATTTGATCAAGCGCTTCATTGTGATCTTTTCTGATGTATATCTATCTATCTACAGATAGATAGGTAGACAGATATGATACGTACGCAGGTGTTCCCGTGCGGTGCATCACTCACCTCCTCTTCCTGTAGGTAGGCCTGCCAGAGAGGTGACAGGCCGGGGTGAGGGGCAGCCCTTCTGCTCTGCTATTCTATCCCGACCCAGCCAGAAGGTCTCAGTATCATGGTCTCATTACCCAGGTGGGTCCACACGGTCTGTGTCACCTGACCAACTCTCTCTCTCTCTCTCTCTCTCTCTCTCTCTCTCTCTCTCTCTCTCTCTCTCTCTCGTGAACACGCGGGCAATAATTCTGCCCGCGCTCACCACCTACCCTAAAAACTCCCGTCGGTGCAAATGCTGGCGATGTAAATCCATGCGTCACCCTTAATTATGGAAATGAGAATCAGACATTTTACCCGCTCGTAATCCTATTTACATTATTATGCAAATTACACCTGCATACACGCACTCCCAAATTGAGCGATCCAGCCAGAAAAAAGTTCCTAACAAATAATTTCAAAGTTCTTTTTAGTCCCCCCCAGCGCAACCTACACACACACACACACACACACACACACACACACACGGGACTCCGTGGTGCAGAGGTTAGCATTACACACCATGAGTCAGCACGGGCTCGGTCAAGCCAACATGGGTTCGAATCTTGGACACAGCGGTCGGGACATAATCAACCTAGGTGCTCCCCTCCCCTCGAGGCTGCATGATAAAACAGATACCGAGTTTAAGCTGGTGTGCGTGCGTGCGTGCGTGCGTGCGTGCGTGCGTGCGTGCGTGTTCGTGTTTGTGTGTGTACAAAAGAGTAAAGACATGGTACACATACATATAGGGTTCAGTAACGTGGGCAACCTTCACCCCGTAACATACGTATAATAATGGTCACAAACAGTGATCACATCCGGAACTGTCAGTTAAAAAGCAGCCAATCAGGTGAAGGGATTTCGTGAAGGAACATTAACGGTATACTCAAAGGTCGTGACCCCCACCAGGTTCACGATCCAGATGGAGTTTCACCACATGTGCTGTGCTGGAGATGTGCGTGCACAGACGAGGGATGACCCACTTGAAATACTGTACAAGATGTCGTCGAGACGAGCTTTTAAAGTGGCAGGGGCGTGGATAAGGAGCAAATATCACACCCATGTGTAAGAAAGATAACCGAGAAGAGGGACTGTGATCTACAGGCGGGTCTCCCTCACGATCGTCGTCTGCATAGTGAGAGAAATGATAATCTGAAATCAAATGGATGACTTCCTCCGGAGGAGAAATAAAGAGAGAGTAAATATTCTCTGGCTGAGGAGGTCATGTGTAACGCACCTCTTTCTATAAGAGAGTGAGCTCTGTCTTAGACAAGATAGAAAACTGGGAGAATTGTTTGTATCAAGAATTTCAGGAAGATCTTGACTCGTACAATATAGGAAGGTGATGATGAGTCTGGTCATGACCAGGCAGGATGTAGAGATTCCTTGTCGAAATAGGAACGAAGTGACCAATGCAGAGCCACAGGGTTCTGTTCTGGGACCATTACTCGATCTACGTCAATGACCTGCCTGAAGGTCTGGTCTCCCACCTGAATATGTCTGCTGATGAGCGACATGAAAAGCGAGGAGGACTGCATCATCTTACAAGAGGACCTAAACTGACTCTAAAGTTGGTCTGACACTCGGCTGATGAAACTCAACCAAAGCAAACGTAAAGTAGTGAGAATGGGACTAAGTGCAAGATGGCCTCAGTTTTACCATATCATCTAGCAAGATATAAGACGCAAGAATCTGTGCATGAGAGATTTGGGAGATGACATCGCCTCCTAATCTGTTGTCAGAGTCCCACATTAAAACAAGAGTGAAGACGACAACTATCTGCTAACAAAGATTATCATTCAAGTATATGACTAAGCAAACATCTCGAAAGCTGTTCACATCCAACATAGGGTCAAAACTAGATATTCCTTTCCAGTTTGGTCACCACACCTAAAGAAACAGAAAGAGCTAATAAAGAAGGTCCAGAGGAGGGCAACAGAACTAAAAAATTGAATTATATGAAAGATCTAGAAGCCTTGAATTTGGCGACCATGGAAGAGAGATGAGTGGGTGTTACCCTGACAAAAATTCTTAAGTTCTTAAAAACAGATCGAGGACGTGGACAGGGAACACTACGAGAGACGTAGGGATAAATTCCCTAAAGAAGAACAAAAAGCTAATAGAGAAGGTCCAGAGGAGGTCAACAAAACTGGTAACAGAATTAAGAGAGCTGAGCTACAGGGAAGGACTAGAGGCCTTATATTTGTCCACTACAGAGGAAAGAAGTGAAGGGTTACCTGATCACAACTTTTTAAGTTTTGATGACGTAGCTTATGAATTTTTTTTTTGAAAGATACTGAAATAGAGAAGCATATAATATAACATGCAATTAAGCAAGGAACTGGTTGAAAAAGATGTAAAGAAGTACTTTTACATCCTCAGCGGAGGATGAATAGAATAAACTGAACGAGAATGCGGTGTACGCACGCAGGCACTACACAAAAAGTTTGTAAGGTTGATAAAGCTTATTTTAAAAGGTTGTATAAACTGGGCGAATCCTGCACATCACCCGAGAATCAGCAAATCTTATTTTTCCGGTCCGCCGCTTGCCTGAGCACAGCGCAAGAGCTTCCCCGCCAATTAGCACCCCTTACCTGGCTGGTGGCGACTGAATGTTTACATCATCAGCTCCCACGTCTATATCCCCTCCCCTACCCTACGTCTGCCCGTCAACATGTCGTCTTCCACACAAGCAACCGTCCCTGAGGACTGCGGTGGGTCACAACGTACACACAGGCCATTATCTACTGTGGAAAAGGTTGTCTAGTTAAGGAGAAACTTGACACTGGGACTAGAGTGAAGCAATTACCTTTATGATCAGGAAGTGGAGATAATACACCATAACGTCAGTTCAAATTCACTTTGCGGCAGAATACAATACCTTGCCCTGTGCATCACTTTTCTCTGACGTATGACACACACACACTAAAGTAGTATGTACAGTATCTTGTAATATGCAAATGCGGATTTTTTCATTTTTCATTCCTACAAAACTGTAATATGACTGACTACCTATAAACCGGCAAGCTCCAAGATCCGGTAAGATTCATGTTTCACAGTTACTGGATTATGGAGGCATGACTGTGTGTGTGTGTGTGTGTGTGTGTGTGTGTGTGTGTGTGTGTGTGTGTGTGTGCAAGCGCGCGCGCGTACGAGGCATGAACGGGAGAGGGTGAATGAGTTGGAAACGAAATGTCTGAGGACAATATGTGCTGTGAAGACGGTTGATCGAGTACCTATTGCAATGGTAAGAGAGAAGTGTGGTAATAAGACCTTCAGGATGTACCGGGTACTGATACTGACCGCGTAGTTTGGATCCTGGTTGCTGCAGCCGGTCCACAGTTAACCCACATGTTCATCCTCCCCTAAGAACTGGTCGATGAAATGGATTTCTGGTATACGATAGAATATATATATATATATATATATATATATATATATATATATATATATATATATATATATATATATATATATATATTTATATATATATATTCCTGGTAAATTATATGGGAGGGTATTGATTGAGAGGGTGAAGGCACGTACAGAGCATCAGATTGGGGAAGAGCAGTGTGGTTTCAGAAGTGGTAGAGGATGTGTGGATCAGGTGTTTGCTTTGAAGAATGTATGTGAGAAATACTTAGAAAAGCAAATGGATTTGTATGTAGCATTTATGGATCTGGAGAAGGCATATGATAGAGTTGATAGAGATGCTCTGTGGAAGGTATTAAGAATATATGGTGTGGGAGGCAAGTTGTTAGAAGCAGTGAAAAGTTTTTATCGAGGATGTAAGGCATGTGTACGTGTAGGAAGAGAGGAATGTGATTGGTTCTCAGTGAATGTAGGTTTGCGGCAGGGGTGTGTGATGTCTCCATGGTTGTTTAATTTGTTTATGGATGGGGTTGTTAGGGAGGTGAATTCAAGAGTTTTGGAAAGAGCGGCAAGTATGAAGTCTGTTGTGGATGAGAGAGCTTGGGAAGTGAGTCAGTTGTTGTTCGCTGATGATACAGCGCTGGTGGCTGATTCATGTGAGAAACTGCAGAAGCTGGTGACTGAGTTTGGTAAAGTGTGTGAAAGAAGAAAGTTGAGTAAATGTGAATAAGAGCAAGGTTATTAGGTACAGTAGGGTTGAGGGTCAAGTCAATTGGGAGGTGAGTTTGAATGGAGAAAAACTAGAGGAAGTGAAGTGTTTCAGATATCTGGGAGTGGATCTGGCAGCGGATGGAACCATGGAAGCGGAAGTGGATCATAGGGTGGGGGAGGGGGCGAAAATTCTGGGAGCCTTGAAGAATGTGTGGAAGTCGAGAACATTATCTCGGAAAGCAAAAATGGGTATGTTTGAAGGAATAGTGGTTCCAACAATGTTGTATGGTTGCGAGGCGTGGGCTATGGATAGAGTTGTGCGAAGGAGGGTGGATGTGCTGGAAATGAGATGTTTGAGGACAATGTGTGGTGTGAGGTGGTTTGATCGAGTAAGTAACGTAAGGGTAAGAGAGATGTGTGGAAATAAAAAGAGCGTGGTTGAGAGAGCAGAAGAGGGTGTTTTGAAATGGTTTGGGCACATGGAGAGAATGAGTGAGGAAAGATTGACCAAGAGGATATATGTGTCGGAGGTGGAGGGAAAGAGGAGAAGTGGGAGACCAAATTGGAGGTGGAAAGATGGAGTGAAAAAGATTTTGTGTGATCGGGGCCTGAACATGCAGGAGGGTGAAAGGAGGGCAAGGAATAGAGTGAATTGGATCGATGTGGTATACCGGGGTTGACGTGCTGTCAGTGGATTGAATCAGGGCATGTGAAGCGTCTGGGGTAAACCATGGAAAGCTGTGTAGGTATGTATATTTGCGTGTGTGGACGTGTATGTATATACATGTGTATGGGGGTGGGTTGGGCCATTTCTTTCGTCTGTTTCCTTGCGCTACCTCGCAAACGCGGGAGACAGCGACAAAAGAAATATGGGGAGGTGATAACAAGTAGTGGTGATGTGAGAAGGAGATGGAGTGAGTATTTTGAAGGTTTGTTGAATGTGTTTGATGATAGAGTGGCAGATATAGGGTGTTTTGGTCGAGGTGGTGTGCACCTCGCGGGAGACAGCGACAAAAAAAAAAAAAAAAAAAAAAAAAAAATATATATATATATATATATATATATATATATATATATATATATATATATATATATATATATAGATATATATTTTTCTTTTTTTTTTGCTTTGAACGTGTATGTATATACATGTGTATGGGGGTGGGTTGGGCCATTTCTTTCGTCTGTTTCCTTGCGCTACCTCGCAAACGCGGGAGACAGCGACAAAAAAAAATATATATATATATACATATATATATATATATATATATTATTTTTTTTTCTTTTGCTTTGTCGCTGTCTCCCGCGTTTGCGAGGTAGCGCAAGGAAACAGACGAAAGAATGGCCCAACCCACCCCCATACACATGTATATACATACACGTCCACACACGCAAATATACATACCTACACAGCTTTCCATGGTTTACCCCAGACGCTTCACATGCCCTGATTCAATCCACTGACAGCACGTCAACCCCGGTATACCACATCGATCCAATTCACTCTATTCCTTGCACTCCTTGCACCCTCCTGCATGTTCAGGCCCCGATCACACAAAATCTTTTTCACTTCATCTTTCCACCTCCAATTTGGTCTCCCACTTCTCCTCGTTCCCTCCACCTCCGACACATATATCCTCTTGGTCAATCTTTCCTCACTCATTCTCTCCATGTGCCCAAACCATTTCAAAACACCCTCTTCTGCTCTCTCAACCACGCTCTTTTTATTTCCGCACATCTCTCTTACCCTTACGTTACTTACTCGATCAAACCACCTCACAACACACATTGTCCTCAAACATCTCATTTCCAGCACATCCATCCTCCTGCGCACAACTCTATCCATAGCCCACGCCTCGCAACCATACAACATTGTTGGAACCACTATTCCTTCAAACATACCCATTTTTGCTTTCCGAGATAATGTTCTCGACTTCCACACATTCTTCAAGGCTCCCAGCATTTTCGCCCCCTCCCCCACCCTATGATCCACTTCCGCTTCCATGGTTCCATCCGCTGCCAGATCCACTCCCAGATATCTAAAACACTTTACTGCCACCAGTTTTTCTCCATTCAAACTTACCTCCCAACTGACTTGACCCTCAACCCTACTGTACCTACTGTACAAGCCTACCTTGCTCTTATTCACATTTACTCTTAACTTTCTTCTTTTACACACTTTACCATACTCAGTCACCAGCTTCTGCAGTTTCTCACATGAATCAGCCACCAGCACTGTATCATCAGCGAACAACAACTGACTCACTTCCCAAGCTCTCTCATCCACAACAGACTTCATACTTGCCCCTCTTTCCAAAACTCTTGGATTCACCTCCCTAACAACCCCATCCATAAACAAATTAAAAAACCATGGAGACATCACACACCCCTGCCCTTTTACTACCTCTTTTCCCTAACCCTCTCACTTTGCACACCACCTCGACCAAAACACCCTATATCTGCCACTCTATCATCAAACACATTCAACAAACCTTCAAAATACTCACTCCATCTCCTTCTCACATCACCACTACTTGTTATCACCTCCCCATTTGCGCCCTTCACTGAAGTTCCCATTTGCTCCCTTGTCTTACGCACTTTATTTACCTCCTTCCAGAACATCTTTTTATTCTCCCTAAAATTTAATGATACTCTCTCACCCCAACTCTAATTTGCCCTCTTTTTCACCTCTTGCACCTTTCTCTTGACCTCCTGTCTCTTTCTTTTATACATCTCCCACTCAATTGCATTTTTTCCCTGCAAAAATCGTCCAAATGCCTCTCTCTTCCCTTTCACTAATAATCTTACTTCTTCAACCCACCACTCACTACCCTTTCTAATCAAACCACCTCCCACTCTTCTCATGCCACAAGCATCTTTTGCGCAATCCATCACTGATTCCCTAAATATATCCCATTCCTCCCCCACTCCCCTTACTTCCATTGTTCTCACCTTTTTCCATTCTGCACTCAGTCTCTCCGGGTACTTCTTCACACAAGTCTCCTTCCCAAGCTCACTTACTCTCACCACCCTCTTCACCCCAACATTCACTCTTCTTTTCTGAAAACCCATACAAATCTTCACCTTAGCCTCCACAAGATAATGATCAGACATCCCTCCAGTTGCACCTCTCAGCACATTAACATCCAAAAGTCTCTCTTTCGCGCGCCTGTCAATTAACACGTAATCCAATAACGCTCTCTGGCCATCTCTCCTACTTACATACGTATACTTATGTATATCTCGCTTTTTAAACCAGGTATTCCCAATCACCAGTCCTTTTTCAGAACATAAATCTACAAGCTCTTTACCATTTCCATTTACAACACTGAACACCCCCATGTATACCAATTATTCCCTCAACTGCCACATTACTCACCTTTGCATTCAAATCACCCATCACTATAACCCGGTCTCGTGCATCAAAACCACTAACACACTCATTCAGCTGCTCCCAAAACACTTGCCTCTCATGATCTTTCTTCTCATGCCCAGGTGCATATGCACCAATAATCACCCATCTCTCTCCATCAACTTTCAATTTTACCCATATTAATCGAGAATTTACTTTCTTACATTCTATCACATACTCCCACAACTCCTGTTTCAGGAGTACTGCTACTCCTTCCCTTGCTCTTGTCCTCTCACTAACCCCTGACTTTACTCCCAAGACATTCCCAAACCACTCTTCCCCTTTACCCTTGAGCTTCGTTTCACTCAGAGCCAAAACATCCAGGTTCCTTTCCTCAAACATACTACCCATCTCTCCTTTTTTCACATCTTGGTTACATCCACACACGTTTAGACACCCCAGTCTGAGCCTTCGAGGAGGATGAGCACTCCCCGCGTGACTCCTTCTTCTGTTTCCCATTTTAGAAAGTTAAAAAATACAAGGAGGGGAGGATTTCTGGCCCCCCGCTCCCGTCCCCTCTAGTCGCCTTCTACGACACGCGAGGAATGCGTGGGAAGTATTCTTTCACCCCTATCCCCAGGGATAATATACATATATATATACATACATACACACACACACGCACATATACACACACACACACACATATACATATATATACATATGAAAAAAGTAAGAAATAATTTAGAAAACTGAAACTTCTAGCTTGAAATGAAATGAGAAAATGAATGTCACATAATGGTTCAACCTCTGGCTATGGAAAAGGGAAATGTATATATATATATATATATATATATATATATATATATATATATATATATATATATACGAACAGAGTGCATATGAACGCGCACCTTCATAGACCATACAAACCTCCAACGACCAGGATCGAACCCGGGACCCCTGTGTAACAGGCGGGAATGCTACCGCTAGGCTATAGGCCTGGCTAATAGGAAATAACTATTCGAATACTATGTACTCGAATAGCCTTCGTCTCACGTTGGTGAGCAACGGGGTCTACGCCGGTCATTTCACTACAGGCCCAAATAGCCAGCAGATAGTATTTTACCGAACCCAACTATACAACGCGCAAGGTATATGAATATGAATAAAGTGCATCTCAACGCGCACCTTCATAGAACATAAAAACCTCCAACAGCCAAAATCGAACCCGGGACCCCTGTGTAACAGGCGGGAATGCTAACGCTAGGCTATGGGCCTGGCTAATAGGAAATAACTATTCGAATACTATGTACTCGAATACCCTTCATCGGGAACCACTCACTCTCTTTTCTTCCCACTCGCACTCATGCCTTACACTGTTCACAAAAACTTCTCACTGCTTTTAGCAGCTTACCTCCCACACTACATATTCTTAGGACCTTCCGTAAGGCATCTCTACCACCCTATCATATGCTTTCTCCAGATCCATAAATGCCATATAAAGATCCTTCTGCTTCTCTAAATATTTTTCACACACATTTCTTCAAGTAAACACCTGATCCACACATCCTCTACCACTTCTGAAACCACTCTGCTCCTCCCCAATTTGATGCTCTGTACATGCCTTCACCTTCTCAATCAATACCCTCCCATATAATTTACCAGAAATACTCAACAAACTTATACCTTTGTTATTTGAACACTCACCTTATCCCCCTTGTCTTTATATACTGGCACTACACATGCATTTTGCCAATCCTGAAGCACCTCACTATGATCTATACATAAACTGAAAATCCTACCAAACCAATCAACAACAATGTCAACCACACACACACACACACACACACACACACACACACATCCACATTTCATATATATATATATATATATATATATATATATATATATATATATATATATATATATATATATATATATATATATATTCCAAAAGAAGGAACAGGGAATTGGCCAAGTGAGAATTTTCCCTCTTAGGCTCAGTCCTCTGTTCTTAACGCTACATCGCTAACGCGGGAAATGGCGAAGATGTATGAAAAGATAATTTTCATATATATTCGCCATTTCCCGTGTTAGAGAGGTAGCGTTAAGAACAGAGGAGTGAAACTTAGAGGGTATATCCCCACTTGGCCCACCTCTCCGTTCCTTCTTTGGAAAATTGAAAACGAGAGGGGAGGTTTTCCAGCCCACCGCTCCTTCCCCTTTAAGTCGCCTTTTACAACACGCAGGGAATACGTGGGAAGTATTCTTATATATATATATATATATATATATATATATATATATATATATATATATATATATATATATATATATATATATATATTTTTTTTTTTTTTCTTTTTTTTTTTTTTTTTTTTTATACTTTTTCGCTGTCTCCCGCGTTTGCGAGGTAGCGCAAGGAAACAGACGAAAGAAATGGCCCCCCCCCCCCATACACATGTACATACACTCGTCCACACACGCAAATATACATACCTACACAGCTTTCCATGGTTTACCCCAGACGCTTCACATGCCTTGCTTCAATCCACTGACATCACGTCAACCCCTGTATACCACATGACTCCAATTCACTCTATTTCTTGCCCTCCTTTCACCCTCCTGCATGTTCAGGCCCCGATCACACAAAATCTTTTTCACTCCATCTTTCCACCTCCAATTTGGTCTCCCTCTTCTCCTCGTTCCCTCCACCTCCGACACATATATACATATATATTTCATTCATATTCGCCATTTTCCGCGTTAGCGAGGCAGCGTTAAGAACAGAGGACTGAGCCTTAGAGAGGATATCCTCACTTGGCCCCCTTCTCTGTTCCCTATCCACAACCAGGTCCCAGAGACCTTTCCATGGTTTACCCGGACGTTTCACATGCCCTGGTTCATTTCACCGACAGCATGTCGACCCCGGTATACCACATCGTTCC
Source organism: Panulirus ornatus (assembly GCF_036320965.1). Lineage (NCBI taxonomy): Eukaryota > Metazoa > Arthropoda > Malacostraca > Decapoda > Palinuridae > Panulirus > Panulirus ornatus. The sequence continues at coordinate 41,441,916 of NC_092229.1, forward strand.
AATTCACTCTGTTTTGTGCACGCCTTTCACCCTCCTCTAAGTTCAGGCCACGATCGATCAAAGTATTTCTAACTTCATCCTTCCATCTCTAATTTGGCCGCCCGGTTCTCCTTGTTCCGTCCACGACTTTATCAACCTTTCCTCACTCATTCTCTCCATATGTCCAAATCATTTCAACACACCCTCTTCTGCTTTCTTAACCACACACTTTATTACCAGACATCTGTCTTGCTCTTTCATTACTTACTCGATCAAACCACTTCACACCACATATCAAATATATTTTTTTTCTTTTTTTTTTTGCTTTGTCGCTGTCTCCCGCGTTTGCGAGGTAGCGCAAGGAAACAGACGAAAGAAATAGCCCAACCCACCCCCATACACATGTATATACATACGTCCAGACACGCAAATATACATACCTACACAGCTTTCCATGGTTTACCCCAGACGCTTCACATGCCCTGATTCAATCCACTGACAGCACGTCAACCCCGGTATACCACATCGATCCAATTCACTCTATTCCTTGCCCTCCTTTCACCCTCCTGCATGTTCAGGCCTCGATCACACAAAATCTTTTTCACTCCATCTTTCCACCTCCAATTTGGTCTCCCACTTCTCCTCGTTCCCTCCACCTCCGACACATATATCCTCTTGGTCAATCTTTCCTCACTCATTCTCTCCATGTGCCCAAACCATTTCAAAACACCCTCTTCTGCTCTCTCAACCACGCTCTTTTTATTTCCACACATCTCTCTTACCCTTACATTACTTACTCGATCAAACCACCTCACACCACACATTGTCCTCAAACATCTCATTTCCAGCACATCCATCCTCCTGCGCACAACTCTATCCATAGCCCATGCCTCGCAACCATACAACATTGTTGGAACCACTATTCCTTCAAACATACCCATTTTTGCTTTCCGAGATAATGTTCTCGACTTCCACACATTCTTCAAGGCTCCCAGCATTTTCGCCCCCTCCCCCACCCTATGATCCACTTCCGCTTCCATGGTTCCATCCGCTGCCAGATCCACTCCCAGATATCTAAAACACTTTACTTCCTCCAGTTTTTCTCCATTCAAACTTACCTCCCAATTGACTTGACCCTCAACCCTACTGTACCTAATTACCTTGCTCTTATTCACATTTACTCTTAACTTTCTTCTTTCACACACTTTACCAAACTCAGTCAACACCTTCTGCAGTTTCTCAAATATATATATATATATATATATATATATATATATATATATATATATATATATATATATATATATATATATATATATATATATATATGAACATGAACATGCAGGAGGGTGAAAGGCGGGCAAGGAATAGAGTGAATTGGATCGATGTGGTATACCGGGGTCGACGTGCTGTCAATGGATTGGATTAGGGAATGTGAAGCGTCTGGGGTAAACCATGGAAAGTTCTCTGGGGCCTGGATGTGGAAAGGGGGCTGTGGTTTCGGGCATTATTGCATGACAGCTAGAGACTGAGTGTGAACGAATGGGGCCTTTTTTGTCTTTTCCTAGCGCTACCTCGCACACATGAGGGGGGAGGGGATGTTATTCCATGTGTGGCGAGATGGCGATGGGAATGAATAAAGGCAGACAGTGTGAATTGTGTGCATGTATATATATGTATATGTCTGTGTGTGTATATATATGTGTACATTGAGATGTATGGGTATGTATATTTGCGTGTGTGGACGTGTATGTATATATATGTGTATGGGGGTGGGTTGGGCCATCTCTTTCGTCTGTTTCCTTGCGCTACCTCGCAAACGCGGGAGACAGCGACAAAGCAAAATAAATAAATAAATATAAATATAAATAAATATATATATATATATATATATATATATATATATATATATATATATATATATATATCTTTTTTCTTCTTCTTCTTCTTCTTCTTCTTCTTCTTCTTCTTCTTTTCTTTTATCGCTGTCTCCAGCGTTTGCGAGGTAGCGCAAGGGAACAGGCGCAAGAATGGCCCAACTCACCCACATGCACATGTATATACATACACGCCCACATACATACCTATACATTTCAACGTATACATACATATACATATACAGACATATACATATATACACATGTATATATTCATATTTGCTGCCTTCATCCATTTCCGTCGCCACCCCGCCACACATGAAATGGCACCCACAATACCCCCGTGCGCACGCGAGGTACCGCTAGGAAAAGACAACAAAGGCCACATTATTCACATTCAGTCTAGCTGTCATGTGCAATGCACCGAAACCACAGCTCTTTTCTTTCCACATCCAGACCCCACAAAACTTTCCATGGTTTACCAAAGATGTTTCACATGCCCTGGTTCAATCCACTGACAGCACGTCGACCCCGGTATACCACATCGTTCCAATTCACTCCATTCCATGCATGCCTTTCAGCCTCCTGTATGTTCAGGCCCCGGTCGCTCAAAATCTTTTTAACTCCATCCTTCCACCTCCAATTTGGTCTCCCACTTCTCGTTCCCTCCACCTCTGACACATATATCCTCTTGGTCAATCTTTCCTCACTCATTCTCTCCATGTGACCAAACCATTTCAACGCACCCACTTCTGCTCTCTCAACCACACTCGTTTTATTACCACACATCTCCCTTACCCTTTCAGTACTTAACCAAACCACCTCACGCCACATGTTGTCCTCAAATATTTCATTTCCAACACATCCACCCTCCTCCACACAACCCTATATATAGCCCATGCCTCGCAACCATATAACATTGTTGGAACCACTATTCCCTCAAACATACCCATTTTTGCTCTCCGAGGTAACGTTCTCGCCTTCCACCCATTCTTCAACGCTCCCAGAAACTTCGCCCACTCCCCCACACTGGGACTCACTTCCGCTTCCATGGTTCCATCCGCTGCTAAATCCACTCCCAGATATCTAAAACACTTCACTTCCCCCAGTTTTTCTCCATTCAAAGTTACCTACCAATTTACTTGTCCCTCAACCCTACTGTACCTAATAACCTTGCTCTTATTCACATTTTTTCTCAGCTTTCTTCTTTCACGCACTTTACAAAACCTAATCACCAGCTTCTGCAGTTTCTCACCCGAATCAGCCACCAGCGATGTATCATCAGCGAACAACTGACTCACTTCCCAAGCCCTCTCATCCACAACAGACTCCGTACTTGCCCCTCTCTACAAAGCTCTTGCATTCACCTCCCTAACAACCCCATCCACAAACAAATTAAACAACCATGGAGACATCACGCACCCCTGCCGCATTCACTGAGAGCCAATCACTTCCCTCTCTTCCTACTCGTACACATGCCTTACATCTTTGACAAAAACTTTTCACTGCTTCTAACAACTTACCTCCCACACCATATATACTCTTAATACCTTCCACAGAGTATCTCTATCAACTCTATCATATGCCTTCACCAGATCCATAAATGCTACATACAAATCCATTTACTTTTCTAAGTATTTCTCACATACATTTTTCAAAGCAAACACCTGATCCACACATCCTCTATCACTTCTGAAACCACAATGCTCTTCCCCAATCTGATGCTTTGTACATGCCTTTACCCTCTCAATCAATACCCTCTCACATAATTTCCTAGGAATGCTCAACAAACTTATACCTCTGTAATTTGAACACTCACCTTTATCCCCTCAGCCTTTGTACAATTCCACTATGCATGCATTCCGCTAATCCTCAGGCACTTCACCATGAACCATACATGCACTGAACATGCTTACCAGCCAGGCAACAACACAGTCACCCCCATTTCTAACAAATTTCACTGCAATACCATCAAAACCCGCCGCCTTCCCGCTTTCATCTTCCACAAAGCTTTCACTACCTCTTCTCTGTTTACCAAAGCATTTCCCCTGACCCCTCTCACACCACCTCGACCAAAACATCCTATATCTGCCACTCTATCATCAAACACATTCAACAAACCTTCAAAATACTCGCTCCATCTCCTTCTCACTTCACCACTACTCCCATTAGCCCCCTTCACCGGTGTTCCCATTTGTTCTCTTGTTTTACGCACTTTATTTACCTCCTTCCAAACATCTTTTTATTCTCCCTAAAATTTAATGATACTCTCACCCCAATTCTCATTTGCCCTCTTGCACCTTTCTCTTGACCTCCTGCCTCTTTCTTTTATACACCTCCCAGTAACTCGCATTATTTCCCTGCAAAAATCATCCAAGTGCCTTTCTCTTCTCATTCACTATCTTACTTCTTCATTCCACCACTCACCACACTTTCTAATCTGCCCATCTCCCACGTTTCTCACGCCACAGGCATCTTTTGCGCAAGCCATCACTGCTTCTCTAAACATCCCATTCCTCCCCCACTCCCCTTACGTTAATTACTCTCACCTTTTTCCATATATATATATATATATATATATATATATATATATATATATATATATATATATATATATGCATATAAAAGCTAACTTCCTATCCCATGAGACCTATATACCTTTATAAGGCTCCACAATCCTAGATCGGGAGCTCAGGTCGTAAAGTGTTGTGATGTGTGTGTGTGTGTGTGTGTGTGTGTGTGTGTGTGTGTGTGTGTGTGTGTGTGTAGAGAAAGTGCCTCAGGTGTACGTACGTGTGCCTGGCAGCACGTGCACCAACATACCGCAAGTGTAGGCCGATGGTGAGAGAATTGTGGTCAAAGTCTTGCTCGTCCAGACTGGCACATGTTACCATCCCACCTTTAATATGTGGGTGCTCCCCAGCCGTCTCTAAATGTTCAGCATACAAAACCGCTCCAGACATTGAGACAGAGAGAGAGAGAGAGAGAGAGAGAGAGAGAGAGAGAGAGAGAGAGAGAGAGAGAGAGAGAGAGAGAGAGAGAGAGAGAGAGAGAGAGGCATTATAGCATTAGAAGTGATGAATTAGTACACACACACTCATATATATATATATATATATATATATATATATATATATATATATATATATATATATATATATTCCTACGAGTCCAGGCAAATAAAAATGAAACAAGAAGATTCGAGCGCTTTCGTAATATTTCACATCTTCAGAAATACAGGTGCGTGTATATATATACGTCCACACACGCAAATATACATACCTACACAGCTTTCCATGGTTTACCCCAGACGCTTCACATGCCTTGATTCAATCCACTGACAGCACGTCAACCCCGGTATACCACATCGCTCCAATTCACTCTATTCCTTGCCCTCCTTTCACCCTCCTGCATGTTCAGGCCCCGATCACACAAAATCTTTTTCACTCCATCTTTCCAGCTCCAATTTGGTCTCCCTCTTCTCCTCGTTCCCTCCACCTCCGACACATATATTCTCTTGGTCAATCTTTCCTCACTCATTCTCTCCATGTGCCCGAACCATTTCAAAACACCCTCTTCTGCTCTCTCAACCACGCTCTTTTTATTTCCACACATCTCTCTTACCCTTACGTTACTTACTCGATCAAACCACCTCACACCACACATTGTCCTCAAACATCTCATTTCCAGGACATCCATCCTCCTGCGCACCACTCTATCCATAGCCCACGCCTCGCAACCATACAACATTGTTGGAACCACTATTCCTTCAAACATACCCATTTTTGCTTTCCGAGATAATGTTCTCGACTTCCACACATTCTTCAAGGCTCCCAGAATTTTCGCCCCCTCCCCCACCCTATGATCCACTTCCGCTTCCATGGTTCCATCCGCTGCCAGATCCACTCCCAGATATCTAAAACACTTCACTTCCTCCAGTTTTTCTCCATTCAAACTCACCTCCCAATTGACTTGACCCTCAACCCTACTGTACCTAATAACCTTGCTCTTATTCACATTTACTCTTAACTTTCTTCTTTCACACACTTTACCAAACTCAGTCACCAGCTTCTGCAGTTTCTCACATGAATCAGCCACCAGCGCTGTATCATCAGCGAACAAAAACTGACTCACTTCCCAAGCTCTCTCATCCCCAACAGACTTCATACTTGCCCCTCTTTCCAAAACTCTTGCATTCACCTCCCTAACAACCCCATCCATAAACAAATTAAACAACCATGGAGACATCACACACCCCTGCCGCAAACCTACATTCACTGAGAACCAATCACTTTCCTCTCTTCCTACACGTACACATGCCTTACATCCTCGATAAAAACTTTTCACTGCTTCTAACAACTTGCCTCCCACACCATATATTCTTAATACCTTCCATAGAGCATCTCTATCAACTCTATCATATGCCTTCTCCATATCCATAAATGCTACATACAAATCCATTTGCTTTTCTAAGTATTTCTCACATCATTCTTCAAAGGAAACACCTGATCCACACATCCTCTACCACTTCTGAAACCACACTGCTCTTCCCCAATCTGATGCTCTGTACATGCCTTCACCCTCTCAATCAATACCCTCCCATATAATTTACCAGGAATACTCAACAAACTTATACCTCTGTAATTTGAGCACTCACTCTTATCCCCTTTGCCTTTGCACAATGGCACTATGCACGCATTCCGCCAATCCTCAGGCACCTCACCATGAGTCATACATACAATAAATAACCTTACCAACCAGTCAACAATACAGTCACCCCCTTTTTTAATAAATTCCACTGCAATACCATCCAAACCTGCTGCCTTGCCGGCTCTCATCTTCCGCAAAGCTTTTACTACCTCTTCTCTGTTTACCAAATCATTTTCCCTAACCCTCTCACTTTGCACACCACCTCGACCAAAACACCCTATATCTGCCACTCTATCATCAAACACATTCAACAAACCTTCAAAATACTCACTCCAACTCCTTCTCACATCACCACTACTTGTTATCACCTCCCCATTTGCGCCCTTCACTGAAGTTCCCATTTGCTCCCTTGTCTTACGCACTTTATTTACCTCCTTCCAGAACATCTTTTTATTCTCCCTAAAATTTAATGATACTCTCTCACCCCAATTCTCATTTGCCCTTTTTTTTTTTCACCTCTTGCACCTTTCTCTTGACCTCCTGTCTCTTTCTTTTATACATCTCCCACTCAATTTCATTTTTTCCCTGCAAAAATCGTCCAAATGCCTCTCTCTTCTCTTTCACTAATACTCTTACTTCTTCATCCCACCACTCACTACCCTTTCTAATCAACCCACCTCCCACTCTTCTCATGCCATAAGCATCTTTTGCGCAATCCATCACTGATTCCCTAAATACATCCCATTCCTCCCCCACTCCCCTTACTTCCATTGTTCTCACCTTTTTCCATTCTGTACTCAGTCTCTCCTGGTACTTCCTCACACAAGTCTCCTTCCCAAGCTCACTTACTCTCACCACCCTCTTCACCCCAACATTCACTCTTCTTTTCTGAAAACCCATACAAATCTTCACCTTAGCCTCCACAAGATAATGATCAGACATCCCTCCAGTTGCACCTCTCAGCACATTAACATCCAAAAGTCTCTCTTTCGCGCGCCTGTCAATTAACACGTAATCCAATAACGCTCTCTGGCCATCTCTCCTACTTACATAAGTATACTTATGTATATCTCGCTTTTTAAACCAGGTATTCCCAATCATCAGTCCTTTTTCAGCACATAAATCTACAAGCTCTTCACCATTTCCATTTACAACACTGAACACCCCATGTATACCAATTATTCCGTCAACTGCCACATTACTCACCTTTGCATTCAAATCACCCATCACTATAACCCGGTCTCGTGCATCAAAACCACTAACACACTCAGTCAGCTGCTCCCAAAACACTCGCCTCTCATGATCTTTCTTCTCATGCCCAGGTGCATATGCACCAATAATCACCCATCTCTCTCCATCAACTTTCAGTTTTACCCATATTAATCGAGAATTTACTTTCTTACATTCTATCACATACTCCCACAACTCCTGTTTCAGGAGTATTGCTACTCCTTCCCTTGCTCTTGTCTTCTCACTAACCCCTGACTTTACTCCCAAGACATTCCCAAACCACTCTTCCCCTTTACCCTTGAGCTTCGTTTCACTCAGAGCCAAAACATCCAGGTTCCTTTCCTCAAACATACTACCTATCTCTCCTTTTTTCACATCTTGGTTACATCTACACACATTTAGGCACCCCAATCTGAGCCTTCGAGGAGGATGAGCACTCCCCGCGTGACTCCTTCTTCTGTTTCCCATTTTAGAAAGTTAAAAAATACAAGGAGGGGAGGATTTCTGGCCCCCGCTCCCGTCCCCTCTAGTCGCTTTCTACGACACGCGAGGAATGCGTGGGAAGTATTCTTTCACCCCTATCCCCAGGGATAATATATATATATATATATATATATATATATATATATATATATATATATATACACATACACACACACATACATACGCACATACACACACACACACACACATACATATATATACATATGAAAAATGTAAGAAACAATTTAGAAAACTGAAACTTCTAGCTTGAAATGAAATGAAAATGGATGTCACATAATGGTTCAACCTCTGGCTATGGAAAAAGGAAATGTATAATTTATTTACACAAACGTCAATAGTATATATATATATATATATATATATATATATATATATATATATATATCTTTCATACTATTCGCCATTTTCCGCGTTTGCGAGGTAGCGTTAAGAACACAACACAGGTCGGGGCTTTTGAAGGAATATCCTCACCTGGCCCCCTTCTCTGTTCCTTCTTTTGGAAAATCAAAAAAAAAAAAAAAAAAAAAAAAAGAACGAGAGGGGAGGATTTCCAGCCCCCCGCTCCCTCCCCTTTTAGTCGCCTTCTACGACACGCAGGGAATACGTGGGAAGTATTCTTTCTCCCTTATCCCCAGGGATAATATATATATATATATATATATATATATATATATATATATATATATATATATATATATATATATATATATACATATATATATATATATATATATATATATATATATATATATATATATATATATATATATACACCACAATGCGGTATACCGGGTTCGACGAGCTGTCAATGGATTGAACCAGGGCATGTGAAGCGTCTGGGGTATACCATGAAAAGTTTTGTGGGACCTGGAAATGGAAAGGGACCTGCGGTTTTGGTGCATTACACCTGACAGCTAGAGACTGAATGTGAACGAATGTGGCCTTCCTTGTCTTTTCCTGGCGCTACCTCGCCGGAGGAGGAGGAGCAGGAGGAGGGGGGGTGCTATTTCATGTGTGGCGGGGTGACGACGAGAATGGACGAAGGCAGCAATTATGAATATGTACTTGTGTATATATGTATATGTCTATGTATGTGTATGTATACGTTGAAAAATATGTATGTATATGTGCGTCTGTTGGCGTTTATATATGAAGATGTAAAATCATTAGCGAATAGAAGAGAGCGGCATTTGGACGAGTTTCGCAGGGAAATAATGCAAATCACTGGGAGATGTATAAAAGAAAGAGGCAGGAGGTCAAGAGAAAGGTCAAGAGGTGAAAAAGAGGGCAAATGAGAGTTGGGGTGAGAGAATATCATTAAATTTTAGGGAGAACAAAAAGATGTTTTGGAAGAAAATAAATAAAGTGCGTTAGACAAGGAAACAAATGGGAGCATCAGTGAAGGGGCTAATGGGGAGGTAGTGGTGATGTGAAAAGGAGATGGAGTGAGTATTTTGAAGGTCTGTTGAATGTGTTTGATGATAGAGTGGCAGATATAGGGCGTTTTGGTCGAGGTGGTGTGTAAAGTGAGCGGGTTAGGGAGAATGATTTGGTAAGCAGAGGAGAGGTAGTAAAAGCTTTGCGGAAGATGAAAGCCGGCAAAGCAGCGGGTATGGATGGTATTGCAGTGGAACTGATTAAAAAAGGGGGTGACTGTGTTGTTGACTGGTTGGTAAGGTTATTTACTGTATGTATGACTCATGGTGAGGTGCCTGAGGATTGGCGGAATGCTTGCATAGTGCCACTGTACAAAGGCAAAGGGGATAATAGTGAGTGCTCAAATTACAGAGGTATAAGTTTGTTGAGTATTCCTGGGAAATTATATGGGAGGATATTAATTGAGAGGGTGCAGGCATATACAGAGCATCAGACTGGGGAAGAGCAGTGTGGTTTCGGAAGTGGTAGGGGATGTGTGGATCAGGTGTTTGCTTTGAAGAATGTATGTGAGAAATACTTAGAAAAGCAAATGGATTTGTATGTAGCATTTATGGATCTGGAGAAGGCATATCATAGAGTTGATAGAGGTGCTCTGTGGAAGGTATTAAGAATACATGGTGTGGGAGGCAAGTTGTTAGAAGCAGTGAAAAGTTTTTATCAAGGATGTAGGGCATGTGTACGTGTAGGAAGAGAGAAAAGTGACTGGTTCTCAGTGAATGTCGGTTTGCAGCACGGGGTGCGTGATGTCTCCATGGTTGTTTAATTTGTTTATGGATGGGGTAGTTAGGGAAGTGAATGCAAGAGCTTTGGAGAGAGGGGCAAGTATGCAGTCTGTTCTGGATGAGAGAGCTTGGGAAGTGAGTCAGTTGTTGTTCGCTGACGATACAGCGCTTGTGGCTAATTTGGGTGAGAAACTGCAAAAGCTGGTGACTGAGTTTGGTAAAGTGCGTGAAAGAAGAAAGCGGAGAGTAAATGTGAATAAGATCAAAGTTATTAGGTACAGTAAAGTTGAGGAACAAGTCAATTGGGAGGTAAGTTTGAATGGCGACAAATTGTAGGAAGTGAACTATGGAAGCGGAAGTGAGCCACAGGGTGGGGGATGGACGAAAGTTCTGGGAGCGTTGAAAAATGTGTGGAAGGCGAGAACGTTATCTCGGAAAGTAAATATAGGTATGTTTGAAGGAAAAGTGGTTCCAACAATGTTATATGGTTGCGAGGCGTGGGCTATAGATAGAGTTGTGCCGAGGAGGGTGGATATGATGGAAATGAGATGTCTGAGGACAATATGTGGTGTGAGGTGGTTTGATCGAGTAAGTAATGAAAGTGTAAGAGAGATGTGTGGTAATTTAAAGAGTGTGGTTGAGAGAGCATAAGAGGGTGTTTTGAAATGGTTTGGTCACATGGAGAGTATGAGTGAGGAAAAAATTGCAAAGAGGATATATGTGTCAGAGGAGGGAGACCGAAAAAGATTTTGAGTGATAGGGGCCAGAACATGCAGGAAAGTGAAAGGCGTGTAAGGAATAGAGTAAAATGGAACGATGTGGTATACCAGGGTGGACGTGCTGTTAATTGATTGAATCAGGGCATGTGAGGCGTCTGGGGTAAACCATGGAAAGTTTTGTGGGGCCTGGATTTGGAAAGGGAGCTGTGGTTTCGGTGCATTGTACGTGACAGCTAGAGACTGAGTGTAAACGAATGTGGCCTTTGTTGTCTTTTCCTAGCGCTACCTCCAGCACATGCGGGGCGGGCCGGGGTGGGGGGAAGGGTTGTCATTTCATGTGTGGCGGGCTGGCGACGGAAATGAATAAGGGCAGACAGTATGAATTGGAGGTTTGTATGTTCTATGAAGGTGCGCATTCATATGCACTTTATTCGTATTCATATACCTCCGCGTTGTACAGTTAGGTTCGGTAAAACGCTATCAGCTGGCTATGTGCGTCTGTTCGGAAATAACCGGTATAGACCCCGTTGCTCACCATTGTGAGACGAAGGGTATTCGAGTACTTAGTATTTCGAATAGTTGTTTCCTAATATACAGTCCCATTGCCTAGCGGTTAGCATGCCTGCCTCTTGCACAGGGGTCCCGGGTTCGATCCTGGCTGTTGGAGGTTTGTATGTTCTATGAAGGTGCGCGTTCATATGCACTTTATTCGTATATATATATATATATATATATATATATATATATATATATATATATATATATATATATATATATATATATATATATATATTATCCCTGGGGATAGGGGATTAAGAATACTTCCCACGTATTCCCTGCGTGTCGTAGAAGGCGACTAAAAGGGGAGGGAGCGGGGGGCTGGAAATCCTCCCCTCTCGTTTTTTTTTTTTTTTTTCTTTTTTTTCAATTTTCCAAAAGAAGGAACAGAGAATTGGGCCAGGTGAGGGTATTCCCTCAAAGGCCCAGTCCTCTGTTCTAAACGCTACCTCGCTAATGCGGGAAATGGCGAATAGTTTGAAAGAAAGAAAAGATATATATATATATATATATCTTTTCTTTCTTTTAAACTATTCGCCATTTCCCGCGTTAGCGAGGTAGCGTTAAGAACAGAGGACTGGGCCTTTGTGGAATATCCTCACCTGGCCCCCCTCTGTTCCTTCTTTTGGAAAATTAAAAAAAAAAAAAACGAGAGGGGAGGATTTCCAGCCCCCCGCTCCCTCCCCTTTTAGTCGCCTTCTACGACACGCAGGGAATACGTGGGAAGTATTCTTAATCTCCTATCCCCAGGGATAATATATATACATATATATATATATACATAAGTATACTTATGTAAGTAGGAGAGATGGCCAGAGAGCGTTATTGGATTACGTGTTAATTGACAGGCGTGCGAAAGAGAGACTTTTGGATGTCAATGTGCTGAGAGGTGCAACTGGAGGGATGTCTGATCATTATCTTGTGGAGGCTAAGGTGAAGATTAGTATGGGTTTTCAGAAAAGAAGAGTGAATGTTGGGGTGAAGAAGGTGGTGAGAGTAAGTGAGCTTGGGAAGGAGACCTGTGTGAAGAAGTATCAGGAGAGACTGTGTACAGAATGGAAAAAGGTGAGAACAATGGAAGTAAGGGGAGTGGGGGAGGAATGGGATGTATTTAGGGAATCAGTGATGGATTGCGCAAAAGATGCTTGTGGCATGAGAAGAGTGGGAGGTGGGCTGTTTAGAAAGGGTAGTGAGTGGTGGGATGAAGAAGTAAGAGTATTAGTGAAAGAGAAGAGAGAGGCATTTGGACGATTTTTGCAGGGAAAAAATGCAATTGAGTGGGAGAAGTATAAAAGAAAGAGACAGGAGGTCAAGAGAAAGGTGCAAGAGGTGAAAAAAAGGGCAAATGAGAGTTGGGGTGAGAGACTATCAGTAAATTTTAGGGAGAATAAAAAGATGTTCTGGAAGGAGGTAAATAGGGTGCGTAAGACAAGGGAGCAAATGGGAACTTCAGTGAAGGGCGTAAATGGGGAGGTGATAACAAGTAGTGGTGATGTGAGAAGGAGATGGAATGAGTATTTTGAAGGTTTGTTGAATGTGTCTGATGACAGAGTAGCAGATATAGGGTGTTTGGGTCGAGGTGGTGTGCAAAGTGAGAGGGTTAGGGAAAATGATTTGGTAAACAGAGAAGAGGTAGTAAAAGCTTTGCGGAAGATGAAAGCCGGCAAGGCAGCAGGTTTGGATGGTATTGCAGTGGAATTTATTAAAAAAGGGGATGACTGTATTGTTGACTGGTTGGTAAGGTTATTTAATGTATGTATGACTCATGGTGAGGTGCCTGAGGATTGGCGGAATGCGTGCATAGTGCCATTGTACAAAGGCAAAGGGGATAAGAGTGAGTGCTCAAATTACAGAGGTATAAGTTTGTTGAGTATTCCTGGTAAATTATATGGGAGGGTATTGATTGAAAGGGTGAAGGCATGTACAGAGCATCAGATTGGGGAAGAGCAGTGTGGTTTCAGAAGTGGTAGAGGATGTGTGGATCAGGTGTTTGCTTTGAAGAATGTATGTGAGAAATACTTAGAAAAGCAAATGGATTTGTATGTAGCATTTATGGATCTGGAGAAGGCATATGATAGAGTTGATAGAGATGCTCTGTGGAAGGTATTAAGAATATATGGTGTGGGAGGCAAGTTGTTAGAAGCAGTGAAAAGTTTTTATCGAGGATGTAAGGCATGTGTACGTGTAGGAAGAGAGGAAAGTGATTGGTTCTCAGTGAATGTAGGTTTGCGGCAGGGGTGTGTGATGTCTCCATGGTTGTTTAATTTGTTTATGGATGGGGTTGTTAGGGAGGTAAATGCAAGAGTCTTGGAAAGAGGGGCAAGTATGAAGTCTGTTGGGGATGAGAGAGCTTGGGAAGTGAGTCAGTTGTTGTTCGCTGATGATACAGCGCTGGTGGCGGATTCATGTGAGAAACTGCAGAAGCTGGTGACGGAGTTTGGTAAAGTGTGTGGAAGAAGAAAGTTAAGAGTAAATGTGAATAAGAGCAAGGTTATTAGGTACAGTAGGGTTGAGGGTCAAGTCAATTGGGAGGTGAGTTTGAATGGTGAAAAACTGGAGGAAGTGAAGTGTTTTAGATATCTGGGAGTGGATCTGTCAGCGGATGGAACCATGGAAGCGGAAGTGGATCATAGGGTGGGGGAGGGGGCGAAAATTTTGGGAGCCTTGAAAAATGTGTGGAAGTCGAGAACATTATCCCGGAAAGCAAAAATGGGTATGTTTGAAGGAATAGTAGTTCCAACAATGTTGTATGGTTGCGAGGCGTGGGCTATGGATAGAGTTGTGCGCAGGAGGATGGATGTGCTGGAAATGAGATGTTTGAGGACAATGTGTGGTGTGAGGTGGTTTGATCGAGTAAGTAACGTAAGGGTAAGAGAGATGTGTGGAAATAAAAAGAGCGTGGTTGAGAGAGCAGAAGAGGGTGTTTTAAAATGGTTTGGGCACATGGAGAGAATGAGTGAGGAAAGATTGACCAAGAGGATATATGTGTCGGAGGTGGAGGGAACGAGGAGAAGAGGGAGACCAAATTGGAGGTGGAAAGATGGAGTGAAAAAGATTTTGTGTGATCGGGGCCTGAACATGCAGGAGGGTGAAAGGAGGGCAAGGAATAGAGTGAATTGGAGCGATGTGGTATACAGGGGTTGACGTGCTGTCAGTGGATTGAATCAAGGCATGTGAAGCGTCCGGGGTAAACCATGGAAAGCTGTGTAGGTATGTATATTTGTGTGTGTGGACGTGTGTATGTACATGTGTATGGGGGGGGTTGGGCCATTTCTTTCGTCTGTTTCCTTCCGCTACCTCGCAAACGCGGGAGACAGCGACAAAGTAAAAAAAAAAAAAAAAAAAAAAAAAAAAAATATATATATATATATATATATATATATATATATATATATATATATATATATATATATATATATATATATATACACATACATATGAGTCTGGTAGAGGAATGTACTCATGCAAGACGTATCTTTAGGCACTTACGTTACCCTTACTGGTTTGTGAATAAGTCTTACTGGAAACAGACCTTTAATGCATCTAGTAACAAAAGTGTGGAGAAGGATGATAGGTCTAAATATTTAGTGTTGCCTTATTCTCCTAACTTAGCTAATGTACAGTAACACTACCAGTAAGACCTAAATCAAAAGCAGGCCACACCATCAAAAAATTGGAGGTGTTTACGTCGTCAAATGTAAGTAATACAGTAATACAGTAACAGAGATTCTGTTGGCAACTTCATTCAGTGAGTATGCAGGGATGACCACAAAAATGTGATCGCTAAACACTGTCATGGAAACGATCACGCTGTAGACCTTAACAACCCAGTCACATTGTAGCCCTCAACTAATACTAAGCAAGTTAATTTGTCCCCAGGTAACTTTAACGCATATCCTATCATCAACCAAATCATTATGAAAGAATTAGCAAGAAACGATAATAGTTGAATAAACATCTTGTTACCCGAGCCAACCTCCCCCTCCTACACAATCCCCCCTTAACCACAAGGCACCCCCTCTCCCCCCACTTTCCCTTTAACGGTCAGGCCAATGTGTGGTCGAGAATGGGAGAGGAAAGACGGAATACCTGTGTTGGTGTTGGCATTTAAAAAACAGATGAACTGTTCGCACCTGATGAGGCGGACTGTCTCCGTGAAACTCGTGCTGCATGTACAGAAAAATTACATCTTACATCAAATTATCTGAACTACTGAATTGTCATTTCACCTTCATATATATATATATATATATATATATATATATATATATATATATATATATATATATATATATATATATATTATTATTATTATACTTTGTCGCTGTCTCCCGCGTTTGCGAGGTAGCGCAAGGAAACAGACGAAAGAAATGCCCCCCCCCCCCCATACACATGTATATACATACGTCCACACACGCAAATATACATACCTACACAGCTTTCCATGGTTTACCCAAGACGCTTCACATGCCTTGATTCAATCCACTGACAGCACGTCAACCCCGGTATACCACATCGATCCAATTCACTCTATTCCTTGCCCTCCTTTCACCCTCCTGCATGTTCAGGCCCCGATCACACAAAATCTTTTTCACTCCATCTTTCCACCTCCAATTTGGTCTCCCTCTTCTCCTCGTTCCCTCCACCTCCGACACATATATCTTCTTGGTCAATCTTTCCTCACTCATTCTCTCCATGTGCCCAAACCACTTCAAAACACCCTCTTCTGCTCTCTCAACCACGCTCTTTTTATTTCCACACATCTCTCTTACCCTTACGTTACTCACTCGATCAAACCACCTCACACCACACATTGTCCTCAAACATCTCATTTCCAGCACATCCATCCTCCTGCGCACAACTCTATCCATAGCCCACGCCTCGCAACCATACAACATTGTTGGAACCACTATTCCTTCAAACATACCCATTTTTGCTTTCCGAGATAATGTTCTCGACTTCCACACATTCTTCAAGGCCCCCAGAATTTTCGCCCCCTCCCCCACCCTATGATCCACTTCCGCTTCCATGGTTCCATCCGCTGCCAGATCCACTCCCAGATATCTAAAACACTTCACTTCCTCCAGTTTTTCTCCATTCAAACTCACCTCCCAATTGACATGACCCTCAACCCTACTGTACCTAATAACCTTGCTCTTATTCACATTTACTCTTAACTTTCTTCTTCCACACACTTTACCAAACTCAGTCACCAGCTTCTGCAGTTTCTCACATGAATCAGCCACCAGCGCAGTATCATCAGCGAACAACAACTGACTCACTTCCCAAGCTCTCTCATCCCCAACAGACTTCATACTTGCCCCTCTTTCCAAAACTCTTGCATTTACCTCCCTAACAACCCCATCCATAAACAAATTAAACAACCATGGAGACATCACACACCCCTGCCGCAAACCTACATTCACTGAGAACCAATCACTTTCCTCTCTTCCTACACGTACACATGCCTTACATCCTCGATAAAAACTTTTCACTGCTTCTAACAACTTGCCTCCCACACCATATATTCTTAATACCTTCCACAGAGCATCTCTATCAACTCTATCATATGCCTTCTCCAGATCCATAAATGCTACATACAAATCCATTTGCTTTTCTAAGTATTTCTCACATACATTCTTCAAAGCAAACACCTGATCCACACATCCTCTACCACTTCTGAAACCACACTGCTCTTCCCCAATCTGATGCTCTGTACATGCCTTCACCCTCTCAATCAATACCCTCCCATATAATTTACCAGGAATACTCAACAAACTTATACCTCTGTAATTTGAGCACTCACTCTTATCCCCTTTGCCTTTGTACAATGGCACTATGCACGCATTCCGCCAATCCTCAGGCACCTCACCATGAGTCATACATACATTAAATAACCTTATATATATATATATATATATATATATATATATATATATATATATATATATATATATATATATATATATAATTCATGTAATTATTCCTACGTACCACGCTCATATTTCCACATTCTCTGGTGTGTCAGTGTGTGCCTCAGAGACCGTCTCGTACAGAGGCCACCAACCACTACCACTACACACTTCACCTATGATCATATCTTCACAAGGATGGAATTATTTCGTGGTTATCATTTTGTATGACAACCAACCGTGTTAGACTGGCGGTCAGTGAGGGTGCCCCGAGGGAGGGTGGCGAATATGGCAGATATCGGTCAAGATGTGTACGAGTCAGGGAACGTGTGGAGTACATGGTCAGAATGGACGGTGCACCTGCGGCCAGGGTCCACACCACTCATCATACCAGTGCTCCAACAGCCGGGGACAAACACACGATAAAGACGTACCAATATTTCTCCGAACGTGCTTTTCCCGCGCTTACTAACACCATGGTGGTGGGACATGGGGCGTAAAATGTAGGCATCATACAAGACAGTTAACACTGTGTGTGTGTTTAAATAGGACAGGTGAGGTTTATGCAGGAGTACAGGAGGAGAACCCGTGCCATACCCACCTCTCAAATTGCGAAGTCTCATCATTCTCATAAAGCAGACCAGTAAACACGACATCACAACACTGGTTGTCTTCCTGACGTACACAGAGGTCGTACATGAGAGGGACCTGTGAATGACGTGGTCGTCGCTACGGTACCTTCTACAGTCTCGGTACAACACCGCTGACGATCCCGTGACTATAAGCACTGACAACTAAAGGGGAAATCACAGTGGAAGTCTAGCTAGGAGAGGCGTCAGCCGTGAGCACCGACTCAGTGGTCACTCGTCTTGCTTCACCAGTACCAACCTACACACGTCATCCACGATCTCCTTCATCAACGATACACGATAGCCACGATCCCACTGTAGTCATCGTCCCACTGTACAACATGGATGGTAAACTGGTATTGTCGCTGCTCGTTACTATGAACAGTTTCCACCATGGTCCTAGTTACCTGCACACCATCCAGGCATACACTGCGCCAGTAGCAGAGCCACACACTGCCATGATCATCATGTCCATGTGCCAGGCATGAGTGGCACCAAGTCACGGGTCACACACACTAAGCCTCACAACCACCTCCCACCCACCCACCTGTTCTGTAAGTCACTCATGCGTCTCACTCCCGCCTCCCTCACGTCTGCTCCCACCCACATAATACTCATAACATTTATCTTTGTTCTGATTTATACTCGAATTCCTTTTCTTTTGTGCTTCGCAACAACAACAACAACAAAAAGTTATATCAACTTGCCGTAAGTGCAACAGACAATAACTGGAACCTACACTACTAGTGTAACCACACTTGTTTTTCTGGTGCTCCAGTAACCAAGCCTTACTATTACCCAACCACACAATACACAAACCATATATGCCTTTATCTCTCAACTGTGCTTACAATGTTGTTATCACTTCCTGGAGGACAAGAACAAGACACCACAGCCACTCAAGGATAATCCAACTACAATAGGAGGAAGTAAACATCCCACAAAGCTAAGGTTCACTCGCAAGTTGTGGAATGATTGGCGAGGAACAACTTGACACACGTTACACAACCCTCAACAACCTAACTAGATGCAAGACAACACGGATTTTGACCTGGACGATCCTGCTTGCCTTTACCAGCTGTTCCACCATTGTTGACACGACCTTAAGTAACCATTCAGAGCCTAGGGCCGCCCGATGTTCATATTGTGAACCCGTGTAGGAGGGGCACTCGCCTCCCTCCTGTTCCTTACTGTCATGGTTTGATCGCAGTAAACAATATAGTCATCTTTCCCATACAACTCCAGACGTAGTCGTACAGTCTCGTCGGCTGATGAAACTAAATACTTACGAAGAGACTGCAATATATTCTGCTGACGGGATCCGGGAAAGAACGTACAGCTGAGGAGGTAGACATTCCAACACCTCCGCTACATTCATAACCACTACAATAACAACAGTGACTCCATACGTTCACAACCACTACAATAACACCAGTAATTCCATACCATCATAACCAGTACATTAACACCAATAATTCCATACGTTCATAACCACTACAATAACAACAGTAATTCCATACGTTCATAACCAGTACAATAACACCAGTAATTCCATACCTTCATAACCAGTACAATAACACTAATAATAATTCCAAGTCATATTCTCTCCCGACTGGATTACTACAGACAGTGTCCCGACATTACCATGCAGATCCCAGGGAATAACAGAGTTAACAATCATCGGTACAAATTCTACCGCCATTTCTCGATTCAAAAAAGCCTTCCGATTACTGGGCCAGGCTAAACAAAAAAAAGTTCACATCTTATTTAAGGAAACGTAGACGCGAGGCATATGCAGTGTTTATGTAAATATGGTAAATATAGGAACGCAATGCATGCATCGTTATATGAATATGGTAAATACAAGAACGCAGTGTCCCGAATATGTATGCGAAGACCACAATAACACACTGTACGGGGGTGGTGCCATCTTCATGACTACCATACTACACTGTACGGGGGTGGTACCATCGTCATGACCACTGCATCACAGTGTACGCAGGCTGTAACCACCAGCGTTACATGGGAAAAGCAGATAACAACAGAGTTGATGATCTATGATAAGGAACAGGCAAGAAAGCTAATGGACACTGGTGGTGGGGACATACAGGAGACACTGGTGGTGGGGACGTACAGGAGACACTGGTGGTGGGGACGTACAGGAGACACTGGTGGTGGGGACGTACAGGAGACACTGGTGGTGGGGACGTACAGGAGATACTGGTGGTGGGGACGTACAGGAGACACTGGTGGTGGGGACGTACAGGAGACACTGGTGGTGGGGACGTACAGGAGACACTGGTGGTGGGGACGTACAGGAGACACTGGTGGTGGGGACGTACAGGAGACACTGGTGGTGGGGACGTACAGGAGACACTGGTGGTGGGGACGTACAGGAGACACTGGTGGTGGGGACGTACAGGAGACACTGGTGGTGGGGACGTACAGGAGACACTGGTGGTGGGGACGTACAGGAGACACTGGTGGTGGGGACGTACAGGAGACACTGGTGGTGGGGACATACAGGAGACACTGGTGGTGGGGACGTACAGGAGACACTGGTGGTGGGGACATACAGGAGACACTGGTGGTGGGGACGTACAGGAGACACTGGTGGTGGGGACATACAGGAGACACTGGTGGTGGGGACGTACAGGAGACACTGGTGGTGGGGACGTACAGGAGACACTGGTGGTGGGGACGTACAGGAGACACTGGTGGTGGGGACGTACAGGAGACACTGGTGGTGGGGACATACAGGAGACACTGGTGGTGGGGACGTACAGGAGACACTGGTGGTGGGGACGTACAGGAGACACTGGTGGTGGGGACGTACAGGAGACACTGGTGGTGGGGACGTACAGGAGACACTGGTGGTGGGGACATACAGGAGACACTGGTGGTGGGGACGTACAGGAGACACTGGTGGTGGGGACGTACAGGAGACACTGGTGGTGGGGAGGTACAGGAGACACTGGTGGTGGGGACGTACAGGAGACACTGGTGGTGGGGACGTACAGGAGACACTGGTGGTGGGGACGTACAGGAGACACTGGTGGTGGGGACGTACAGGAGACACTGGTGGTGGGGAGGTAGAGGATGACGTGGCCAGGGGCAGGGTGTACCCTGTATGGTGCTCCTGGGGACGGCTCTTGCGACCCTAGTTGGTCGCCCGCACCGCAAGCCATCAAGGGACTCCCGCTTATCGCCTCACTTTCCCTCTCTACACCCACCTGAACAACACCCTCACACACTGCCCACCTACATCCACATATACCTCAGCTACAGCGACACACACACACATATACACACACACCTCCTCTATACCCACATCATACACCTCAGCTACAGCCGCACCGTCACCATAGCCAGAGACACAGGTTACATACACAGACACGTGGAAAGTGATCAGTTGTTTTGTAAGACACTAAGGAAGAGGAGCCAAAGGTCACGTGGAGAACCACAGCAAGAAACTTGTTAGTCAAGATGTGATGAATTACTTCTGGTATCACATGTGTGGATGAATGATTTAAACTGCCTGATTCACACCACCGCCTCAGGTGTGCTACCACCACCACCGCCATAATCACATCCTCCCACCCTGGCTACCACACCCTCCCCCTCACCACAGCACTCCCTCCTTCCCTGGCTACCACACCCTCCCCCTCACCACAGCACTCCCTCCTTCCCAGGCTACCACACCCTCCCCCTCACCACACCACTCCCTCCTTCCCTGGCTACCACACCCTCCCCCTCACCACAGCACTCCCTCCTTCCCAGGCTACCACACCCTCCCCCTCACCACACCACTCCCTCCTTCCCAGGCTACCACACCCTCCCCCTCACCACAGCACTCCCTCCTTCCCAGGCTATCACACCCTCCCCCTCACCACACCACTCCCTCCTTCCCTGGCTATCACACCCTTCCCCTCACCACACCACACATCCTGCAATTCATATTCTACCAAGGAAGTGAAAAGTATGTATGGGGTTAGTCGTAATGGGTCTAGCAACTTCTTCGGCGCGACTTGAGGTTAGTTATCGTGCATCTGTCAATTTCCATAGCAGAGACTATATGAAGTAACTGTGAATGTTGACATCAAGTAAAAGTTTGAAAAGATATTCAATATCAAGGTGTAAATGTGATCACCAGTACGACTTCCACAAGACAAGATCCGTTTCTGTCTTACTAATGTCTGGTCATCAACTCTGAAAGACTTTGGAGAATCCTGTGAAGTTGTACTAGATGTATCTAAAGCTTTTGACGCGGAGTGGCATGGGTCCTGGTCTCCAAGTTCCCCGCTACTGGCTTCCCTCCCTGTCTTTATTCCCTTCTATCTGGATTCCTCTCTGGTCGGTCTGCCTCAGCAGTTGCTGATGGATCAACCTTCCCTCTCCATCATAACAACATCGGTGTCCCAAAGGACTCTGTCTTGTCTCCTTCACTCTTTTTTTTCTTTATCAAGGATTTTCCTTCTTCAACAGATGACCAAATACATTCATATGATGACGACTCAACCCTACACTCCTCCACATCCTTCAAATTTGCTCCCGAAAACTGGCTGCTTGTGTGCTACACCACGTACTCTTCATGCCGCTACTGCGTCACATAATTATCGCGTGGCCCTTGCCTGGCAACTCAAGGGAGGGTCGTTCTGATGTCCTTCCCTGCACCTGGAAGCTTTGGAACTATGGTTCCCCTCATGTCTTTCCAAATATGACTTGGCTTTATTTTTCTAACGCGTTTTCCATTTCCTCTGAAATTCTTCAAAACACTTTTCCACTTCGTATATCTCCCTCTCAACTGCCCTTTTCACATTGCAATAAAGTCCCGGACACGATGTGGACTTGTGTCTGTGAGTGGAGCGTTCAAGATGAAAATGTTATATGTACTACACTTGAGCAATGAGTGCCTACGAAGGCAGACCCCAGCCCGTCCGTACTGTACAAACAGGTGGCATCACCAGGGAATGCACAGTCAGGTAACGAGGAAGCCTCACACTGGAGCAATCACAGGCAATACACGCCCTTACCTACCCGGACTGACAGGCCGCTCTCCCGTACAACTACGGGTTAACACACCTACATAGGAACATATACTAAACAGTAGAATCTACATTTATTTTCTGAACACGACAGTTACTATAAAACATTTTTTGTTTTCTACGTTTGGGTTTTGATGGTGTTGAATAAAGTGTCAAGTATAAAATGCGATAAAAACGAAAGATGCGTTAATCCATTATGTCCTTCCTTGATAATCTTCCATCAAGTATTTCAGAGTAAAGAAGTACAAGAATGACACACTTAGTTCTGTCGATCGTAGTAATAACCTGGGAGGCTGGGCCTGGATGGTTTATTAGATATCACCGTCTTGGGTAGGGTGTGTCCATGGAAGCAGGGTCTGGGAGCATCTGCACGAGTAATGTCAGTAACTTGATGCAACACATGAAATACGATGCCCAGCTACGTACATGCAAGACAAGCGGGAGGTGTGTGATGACCAGAGTCATGGCTGACGACATGAGGTGGTTATAAACATTACCAACGACAGGTATTCGCTGACCCGCGTCACGTCGGCCGGAACCATTATTCTCCCGTGCAGGATGTATCATAAATCAATGGTGACGCCGCCCGTGCCGCCCTGAGCAGGAGGGACTGCTTCACTGGCGGTACGGTCGTGGTGAACGGGTTACCTTCCCTCGTCTCTAACTAGAAGACGTTCAAGCAAGTGAGACACAGTCGTCACAAACACCACATGGGAAACTCATCTTCCTCCACACCTCACCAACGCGCTCGGAGGCCGAAAGTATTTCAACACGTCTGAATTGCCTGCCCTGATGTGCTCCCAACTACACAAACAACACTCCCGATCTCTCTCTCTCTCTCGTGTGTGTGTGTGTGTGTGTGAGAGAGAGAGAGAGAGAGAGAGAGACCTTGGGTCTTGAGCAATGCTTACTTACCTTAGCGAATCCCTTTTCACAAATCCAAAGATACAACTATATACATCCGCCTCCAGATAACCATCCACACGCATCGAAAGATACACCTATACACACTGCAGTCTTCTCTTCCATTTCCAGCTATCCCTTCCTCTGTCCCACCTCTTCCTCTCCTCTAACCACCATAATAAAAACAGAAAAGATGGATTCACGCCTCGGAAGGGGCTCTGGATGACCTACCCAAGAGACACGTGTGTGTAATTACCTACCAATATTTGATACTGTACCAGGGAGGGAGGAGTTCTACACTCATGAGACCGCCCCCCCAACCCACCCCTCAATCTTTACAACTTTCTCCATCACACAACTTTCACACTTCAGGAAGCTGTCCACATTCACAATTTCATCACTGAGTATATTCCTTTCGTCCATTATTCCTATAGTATAGACATACCCTCTTTATATCATTTGTAACAAGTCTCTTGCTTGATTTCTGGTTACGAACTCTGGTTGTTCCATCCTCGCGTCTTTCGAGGATCTACTCACTGCTGACATCATCAAACTGGTTAAAGATTTAAAGGTTGTGATTAAGTCACCCCTTAATCAACTCTCTTCCTTGGAGGAATAATATATGGCCTTCACCTCTCAATTCTGGTGCTATCTATGTCATCCTCCACTGGATCTCTCTGACACTTCAAGTGCAGCGGCCACGCATGAGAAGCATGGTCTTGGTATGGCCTAACATACGCTGTGGACAGTCTGATGAAGATTTCATTAATCCTGTACGTGAATGGAATCCTAAGTATCATCCAGCAAACAGTCTGTCTTCCTCACACTCTTCCAAGGTGAGAGATAAGGTACTGTCCACTCCTACGTCCCTCTCGTTACAGTTCAACAGCTTAATTCCTGCTGGACAACGTCTACATCAAGGTACTGTTTCGCTATGTCCAATCCTCATTACTTTGCCTTCACCTGGGCTGAGTGTCCTCTCCCATGTATCAAGCCCACCAGTGGGTTATATTTAGGTTCCCTCGTAAGTTGATGTAATGCTCCTCACCTTCTGCCTCCATCATGACCTCACCTGCAAACATACTCAGGTACGAGTCTCAGTCCCTACTAAGAGCAGCAGTGATCCCGGTAGCACAATACTGGCACCGCCAACCTATTTCGAACAGGCAACTCCGACATATGTCTACCAAACTATTCTTAACACCTATGGAAGAAGTCTTCCCCTTTATTCCTTCCATAAGATCCAGCTTCTTCACCAACCTAGAATGTGGTCAGGCATAAAATGCTTTCTGGACTGTCTATATATACACACACACATTCCACCTAACCTCTTTCGTCTACAGCGGGACACGCTCTCCAGCAAAAATCTACGAGGTTCGTTACACATGACCTTCTTTCCCTGGTGTTCCGTTGCTTGCGTAATCTCGTCTTAGTAGGTACCTAGTCATCACTTGGCTCCTGATAATGTTATCCACGGTCTGAATGCTACGCTCGTGTGAGAAACCAGTCTGTAATTCATTGACATTTCCCACCACCTACCTCAGAGAAGGGCACCACATTTGTCCCCTGCCATTCCCTCGGCACTCCATCCTCCTCCGGTTAGCAGTATTTCAAGCGGCCTGTCAAGTGTGCCTGCAAGTGTAGCTTTGGGTTCATACCACGGGGAGGAGCCCTGGGTTTCCACCTCGGGGACGCCGCCGCCATAATCCAACCAGCTTGACTCACACGTTGAAGGATATATGGACGATATCTTCAGGCGGCACTGACACCTAGGCCGTTCTTCACGGACAAGTGAACACAAGAGACATGCACCACACTTGTCGAACCCCCGGTTTACTGTATGTCCCAGTGTCACGACAATTACCCACACAATTATATATTCATTTATCTAAGATTACCTCAGTAACCATTCTGCAAGGGTGCCTTCACCACAAAAGCTGCGCTACACTCAGTAGGAGGGAGAGTATGGACTCCTTTCAAGAAAAAAGTTCATTAACAAGAGAAAACTTTCGTATATCACATGACGATGATACGACCTCGCTAAAGGTGACTTTTCACTCGCGGTGTAACCCCAAATCAAGCTGAGTCCGGTAATACTCTCAATAAGTATATATATGTATATATATATATATATATATATATATATATATATATATATATATATATATATATATATATATATATATGTGTGTGTGTGTGTGTGTGTGTGTGTGTGTGTGTTGGAGGCACGTAAAGAGCATTTAACTTCGGAGGAATCGTGTTATTCTTCATGATAAAGGATGCGTGGAACAAGCTTTTGATTTTTGGAATTTGCACAAACTGTATGTGGTTTTTATCTAGTAAAATCGTTTGACAGACTGATGCCAGAGAGGCCTCGTGAATGGTGCTCCGAACATATGGGGGAGTAAATGAAAAGTTACTGTGTGTAGTGAAGAGTTTTCATCAGGAGTAAGACATGTGTTCAGGTTTACGGACGGTGGTGGTGAGGGAGGCGAAGGTGTTAGAGCGAGGAGCAGGTCTATAGCATGCTGGGGTTGAGCTGCACGGCGAGTGAATTACTGTTGCTTGCCGACGACTGAGTCCCAGGAGTCTGGTGGCAGACTCAAGGGAGACGCTCCACAAGCTATGACACACTCTGGGAAAGTGTGTGAAAGTAGAAAGTTGAGAGAATATGGGAACATGATGTAAGGAAGCCAGGGAGGAAGATGAAACATGAAGTTATGAATGGAAATGTTAATGTGGAGGTCCTGGACGAACGTGAGTCTGTTAATGACGTGGAGGTAAACGTGGAAGCTGATGGACCATGCAGACCGACGTGAGAGGGGCGCAGGTTCTGAGATCACTGAGTGGTGTGCGGAGGGATTGGTCAGTCTCTTATTTACGGCACAGATGGGCACGTTTAGAGACATTATAATGCTGAGTGTTGCATGGATGCAAGGTTAGCTATGTTGGAAACATATGAGGCACAGAGAGAGAGAGAGAGAGAGAGAGAGAGAGAGAGAGAGAGAGAGAGAGAGAGAGAGAGAGAGAGAGAGAGAGGGCGTGGTGTGAGGCAAAGTGAGGGAGAGAAGAGGCGTAGTGTGAGGCAGAGTGAGAGTGGTGTGAGGTGTGGTAGTAAGTGCAGAGTAATTGAATAAGCTCACCAGGATGTGCCGAAATGGTATGGACTCGTGGAGGAGATGAGTGAGGAGAGACTGGTGAAAAGGATCTACGTTTCAAGAATGGAGAGAGGAAGATGGAGGGACAGAGAGAAAGATGGAAAGATGGAGTAAAGGGGGGGGGGGCGAGAAATAAGTATTGGATTGAATGAAGTGCATCAGCGTTGGAACACATGGGTGGCAGTCAGTGTAAACCACGGCAGGTCTGTCGTACTTGTTTGCAGATAGTGAGCTCTGGTGGTCTGTGTGTCATACACAACTACATACTGGAGATCTGCAAAAGAGGCTACTCTTCCCAGTGTGCCTAATGCAACACAGCTAAGGAAGATGAACTAAACACACACACACACACACACACACACACACACACACACACACACATATATATATATATATATATATGAGAGTTGGGGTGAGAGAGTATCATTTAATTTTAGGGAGAATAAAAAGATGTTCTGGAAGGAGGTAAATAAAGTGCGTAAGACAAGGGAGCAAATGGGAACTTCAGTGAAGGGCGCAAATGGGGAGGTGATAACAAGTAGTGGTGATGTAAGAAGGAGATGGAGTGAGTATTTTGAAGGTTTGTTGAATGTGTTTGATGATAGAGTGGCAGATATAGGGTGTTTTGGTCGAGGTGGTGAGCAAAGTGAGAGGGTTAGGGAAAATGATTTGGTAAACAGAGAAGAGGTAGTAAAAGCTTTGCGGAAGATGAAAGCCGGCAAGGCAGCAGGTTTGGATGGTATTGCAGTGGAATTTATTAAAAAAGGGGGTGACTGTATTGTTGACTGGTTGGTAAGATTATTTAATGTATGTATGACTCATGGTGAGGTGCCTGAGGATTGGCGGAATGCGTGCATAGTGCCATTGTACAAAGGCAAAGGGGATAAGAGTGAGTGCTCAAAGTACAGAGGTATAAGTTTGTTGAGTATTCCTGGTAAATCATATGGGAGGGTATTGATTGAGAGGGTGAAGGCATGAACAGAGCATCAGATTGGGGAAGAGCAGTGTGGTTTCAGAAGTGGTAGAGGATGTGTGGATCAGGTGTTTGCTTTGAAGAATGTATGTGAGAAATACTTAGAAAAGCAAATGGATTTGTATATAGCATTTATGGATCTGGAGAAGGCATATGATAGAGTTGATAGAGATGCTCTGTGGAAGGTATTAAGAATATATGGTGTGGGAGGCAAGTTGTTAGAAGCAGTGAAAAGTTTTTATCGAGGATGTAAGGCATGTGTACGTGTAGGAAGAGAGGAAAGTGATTGGTTCTCAATGAATGTAGGTTTGCGGCAGGGGTGTGTGATGTCTCCATGGTTGTTTAATTTGTTTATGGATGGGGTGGTTAGGGAGGTGAATGCAAGAGTTTTGGAAAGAGGGGCAAGTATGAAGTCTGTTGGGGATGAGAGAGCTTGGGAAGTGAGTCAGTTGTTGTTCGCTGATGATACAGCGCTGGTGGCTGATTCATGTGAGAAACTGCAGAAGCTGGTGACTGAGTTTGGTAAAGTGTGTGGAAGAAGAAAGTTAAGAGTAAATGTGAATAAGAGCAAGGTTATTAGGTACAGTAGGGTTGAGGGTCAAGTCAATTGGGAGGTGAGTTTGAATGGAGA
Organism: Panulirus ornatus; assembly: GCF_036320965.1. Classification (NCBI taxonomy): domain Eukaryota; kingdom Metazoa; phylum Arthropoda; class Malacostraca; order Decapoda; family Palinuridae; genus Panulirus; species Panulirus ornatus. The sequence continues at coordinate 41,470,843 of NC_092229.1, forward strand.
AAAACTGGAGGAAGTGAAGTGTTTTAGATATCTGGGAGTGGATCTGGCAGCGGATGGAACCATGGAAGCGGAAGTGGATCATAGGGTGGGGGAGGGGGCGAAATTCTGGGGGCCTTGAAGAATGTGTGGAAGTCGAGAACATTATCTCGGAAAGCAAAAATGGGTATGTTTGAAGGAATAGTGGTTCCAACAATGTTGTATGGTTGCGAGGCGTGGGCTATGGATAGAGTTGTGCGCAGGAGGATGGATGTGCTGGAAATGAGATGTTTGAGGACAATGTGTGGTGTGAGGTGGTTTGATCGAGTGAGTAACGTAAGGGTAAGAGAGATGTGCGGAAATAAAAAGAGCGTGGTTGAGAGAGCAGAAGAGGGTGTTTTGAAGTGGTTTGGGCACATGGAGAGGATGAGTGAGGAAAGATTGACCAAGAGGATATATGTGTGTCGGAGGTGGAGGGAACAAGGAGAAGAGGGAGACCAAATTGGAGGTGGAAGGATGGAGTGAAAAAGATTTTGTGTGATCGGGGCCTGAACATGCAGGAGGGTGAAAGGAGGGCAAGGAATAGAGTGAATTAGAGCGATGTGGTATACCGGGGTTGACGTCCTGTCAGTGGATTGAATCAAGGCCTGTGGAGCGTCTGGGGTAAGCCATGGAATGCTGTGTAGGTATGTATATTTGCGTGTGTGGACGTATGTATATACATGTGTATGGGGGGGGTTGGGCCATTTCTTTCGTCTGTTTCCTTGCGCTACCTCGCAAACGCGGGAGACAGCGACAAAGTATAAAAAAAAAAAAAAAAAATATATATATATATATATATATATATATATATATATATATATATATATATATATATATATATATATATAAACAGAATCAGGCATATCACAGTACAAAAGGTAAATAAAAAAATGTCCTCACAGATCCCCTAATCTTTTATGTGCAGCTATAATGCCTGACCATATAGAGAGCACCCCGTGCAGCAGCAGGATCTCCTGACCTTCCTGTACCACAGCGGCACGCGTCGTTACCCCCCGCACACCACCAGTGTCATGCTAAATACACTCAGCCATTTTTTTTTTCGCGCCAAGTGACCCAGAACATCCCAGGTTCAGGCTCGTTGCCAAAGCTTGGGCGATCTGTCTAAAATGCTATTACTAACTGACTCCAGAAAACTAGTTGACTTTGAACACTTAAAACACGACGTTAAGTTTCTTGGGCACGATGACGAGACGACGGGGTCAGGTCATGGTACCGAGGGGTCACGCCCTCCCGGTCAGGAGGTAAAGGAGCACAAAGAAAGATGATGACGAGGAAGACAATCCTCTGACGGAGGACACATCATTAATGGTATTATTATCAAAGGTCAGCAGCGTACAGGTAAGGCTTCAGCGTGACACACAACAAGGAGGCCAGCCACCACTGTCATCCCCAGCACACACAACCCTCTCATGAAACCTCGCTCCTGACGAAGGTGTCGAGGTACTGGTCATAACACGGTGTTGGAGGCTTCACTGTGCTCCCTCCCACCCCGCTCTAGGGTGCAGATACAAAAGACACGCACAGTGACCGAGTGGCCGGCAGTACCTTATGGCCCGCTTAACTAGGACGACCACAAGCCTCACGTGTCCCGGAGCCGCACGTGATGAAGCCCTCACCTGCTGCCACCTGCAGGAAGAACCCTCGGGGCGCCAGGAAGCCCTGTCCAAGGCAAGATTGCCGCTGAGGGGCTTCCTCGTGCATGCCTCCACAGATATTACCTACCAAGCAAAAAATTAATGAAATAAAACCAGTGATGTGAACTCACATTTCAAGCGACGGAATCACGAGTTACATCGACGAAGTCACGTCTTGGTGCATGGCTAATCCATGGTCTGGGTCCTGAGGCATGACTGGTGCATGGTTTGGGCCGAGGGGCATGGATAGCCCAGGCACTGAGTTTTAGTGCATGGGTAGTTTTTGGGCTGGGTCTAGGTAGTGACTGGTTCATGGGCTGGGTATTGATAGTGACTGGTCCATGGGCTGGGAATTAATAGTGACTGGTTCATGGGCTGGGTAATGATAGTGACTTGTTCATGGGCTGGGTGTTGGCAGTGACTGGTTCATGGGCTGGGTCTTGGTAGTAGCTGTTTCATGGACTGGGTCTTGGCAGTGACTGGTTCGTGGGTTGGGTCTTGGTAGTGACTGGTTTATGGGTTGGGCCTTGGCAGACTGGTTCATGGGCTGGGTCTTGGTAGTGATGGTTCATGGGCTGGGTCTTGGTAGTGACTGGTTCATGGACTGGGTCTTGGTAGTGACTGGTTCATGGGCTGGGTCTTGGTAGTAACTGGTTCATGGGCTGGGTCTTGGTACTGACTGGTGCGTGGGCTGGGTCTTGGCAGTGACTGGCTCGTGGGTTGGGTCTTGGTAGTAACTGGTTCATGGGCTGGGTGTTGGTACTGACAGGTGCGTGGGCTGGGTCTTGGTAGTGACTGGTTCATGGGTTGGGTCTTGGCAGTGACTGGTTCATGGGCTGGGTCTTGGTAGTGATGGTTCATGGGCTGGGTCTTGGTAGTGATGGTTCATGGGCTGGGTCTTGGTAGTGATGGTTCATGGGCTGGGTCTTGGCAGTGACTGGTTCATGGGCTGGGTCTTGGTAGTGACTGGTTCATGGGCTGGGTCTTGGTAGTGACTGGTTCATGGGCTGGGTCCTGGTAGTGATGGTTCATGGGCTGGGTCTTGGTAGTGATGGTTCATGGGCTGGGTCTTGGTAGTGACTGGTTCATGGCCTGGGAATTGATAGTGACTAGTTCATGGGCTGGGTCTTGGCAGTGACTGGATCATGGGCTGGGTCTTGGTAGTGATGGTTCATGGGCTGGGTCTTGGTAGTGATGGTTCATGGGCTGGGTCTTGGTAGTGACTGGTTCATGGCCTGGGAATTGATAGTGACTAGTTCATGGGCTGGGTCTTGGCAGTGACTGGATCATGGGCTGGGTCTTGGCAGTGACTGGATCATGGGCTGGGTCTTGGCAGTGACTGGATCATGGGCTGGATCTTGGCAGCGACTGGTTCATGGGCTGGGTCTTGGTAGTGACTGGTTCATGGGCTGGGTCTTGGTAGTGACTGGTTCGTGGATTGAGTCTTGGTAGTGACTGGTTCATGGGCTGGGACTTGGCAGTGACTGGTTCATGGGCTGTGTGTTATAGTGGAAAGTTCATCTATTTGGGTCTTAAAAGTTTATGCATCGATATGAGCTTCTGCGGCGTTGTGGTAAGCGCTACTCATTATGAGTCATGCATGAGTCCGCACGAGTTCGAATACTGAAAGGGGAGTAAGCTTACAGTCGACCCAGCTGTTCGTCCTCTACTCGAGGCTGGTCGGTAATTACTTCATTTACAATCACTCCAAGAAAGAAAGAAGGCTAGTGTTAACTAAGACCTCTCTCTAGAGTAAGGTTGCGCTACTTCCAGCAGCAGGGAAATGTATAATCCTTTGGAGTGAGTAGTTCTTTAACTAGGCTGTCCTCCCATTGATACGGTCTCGAACAAAGTGACTTTTCACTGGCGATGCAACCGCGAGGAGAGAGAGATAAGCAGACAAATGATACACATATCTGCCTTCCGGAAAATATTTTTTTCTTTTAATTAAGGGTATATATCCAACCTAACCAAGCGTGGCATAGAAAAAGTTTGGGGTGAATCTTTGTCAATTTTCCAAAAGGAACAGAGAAGGGGTCCAGGTGAGGATACTCCTCAAAGGTTAAGTCCTCTGTTCTTAACGCTACCTCGCTAACGCCGGAAATGACGAATAGTAAGAAAAAAAAAAAAAAAAAAATATATATATATATATATATATATATATATATATATATATATATATATTTTTTTTTTTTTTTTCTTTATACTTTGTCGCTGTCTCCCGCGTTTGCAAGGTAGCGCAAGGAAACAGACGAAAGAAATGGCCCAAACCACCCCCATACACATGTATATACATACGTCCACACACACAAATATACATACCTACACAGCTTTCCATGGTTTACCCCAGACGCTTCACATGCCTTGATTCAATCAACTGACAGCACGTCAACCCCGGTATACCACATCGCTCCAATTCACTCTATTCCTTGCCCTCCTTTCACCCTCCTGCATGTTCAGGCCCCGATCACACAAAATCTTTTTCACTCCATCTTTCCACCTCCAATTTGGTCTCCCTCTTCTCCTTGCTCCCTCCACCTCCGACACATATATTCTCTTGGTCAATCTTTCCTCACTCATCCTCTCCATGTGTCCAAACCACTTCAAAACACCCTCTTCTGCTCTCTCAACTACGCTCTTTTTATTTCCACACATCTCTCTTACCCTTACGTTACTCACTCGATCAAACCACCTCACACCACACATTGTCCTCAAACATCTCATTTCCAGCACATCCATCCTCCTGCGCACAACTCTATCCATAGCCCACGCCTCGCAACCATACAACATTGTTGGAACCACTATTCCTTCAAACATACCCATTTTTGCTTTCCGAGATAATGTTCTCGACTTCCACACATTCTTCAAGGCCCCCAGAATTTTCGCCCCCTCCCCCACCCTATGATCCACTTCCGCTTCCATGGTTCCATCCGCTGCCAGATCCACTCCCAGATATCTAAAACACTTCACTTCCTCCAGTTTTTCTCCATTCAAACTCACCTCCCAATTGACTTGACCCTCAACCCTACTGTACCTAATAACCTTGCTCTTATTCACATTTACTCTTAACTTTCTTCTTCCACACACTTTACCAAACTCAGTCACCAGCTTCTGCAATTTCTCACATGAATCAGCCACCAGCGCTGTATCATCAGCGAACAACAACTGACTCACTTCCCAAGCTCTCTCATCCCCAACAGACTTCATACTTGCCCCTCTTTCCAAGACTCTTGCATTTACCTCCCGAACAACCCCATCCATAAACAAATTAAACAATATATATATATATATATATATATATATATATATATATATATATATATATATATATATATATATTGGAAAGGATCACAATTTTGCGCGTGATCAAGATATTCCTATGAGTCCACGGGGAAAATGAAACACGAAAAGTTCCCAAGTGCACTCTCGTGTAATAATCACATCATCAGGGGAGATACAAGAGAGAAATATAACAGTCAGTTGATATACATCAAAGAGACGAAGCTCGTCTCAGCTTCGTCTCTTTGATGTATATCAAATGACTGTTACATTTCTCTCTTGTATCTCCCCTGATGATGTGATTATTACACGAAAGTGCACTTGGGAACTTTTCGTGTTTCATTTTCCCCGTGGACTCATAGAAATATCTTGATCACGCACAAAATTGTGATCCTTTCCAACATGTGTGTGTGTGTGTGTGTGTGTGTGTGTGTGTGTGTATGTGTGTGTGTGTGTGTGTGTGTGTGTGTGTGTGTGTGTGTGTGTGTGTGTGTGCGTGTGTATGTTTTGGCTTTGAGTGAAACGAAGCTCAAGGGTAAAGGGGAAGAGTGGTTTGGTAATGTCTTGGGAGTAAATTCAGGAGTTGGTGAGAAGACAAGAGCAAAGGAATGAGTAGCAATACTCCTGAAGCAGGAGTTGTGGGAGTATGTGATAAAGTGTAAGGAAGTAAACTCTAGATCGATATAAGTAAAACTGAAAGTAGATGGAGAGAGATGGGGGATTATTGGTGCCTATGCACATGGTCATGAGAAGAAAAATCATGAGAGGCAAGCGTTTTGGGAGTAGCTGAGTGTGTGTGTTAACATATTAGGTTAGTGTGAAGGATGTTTTAAATGCAAAGGTGAGTAATGTGGCAGTTGAGGGTATAATTGGTGTACATGGGGTGTTCAGTGTTGCAAATGGAAATGGTGAAGAGCTTGAAAAGATTTGTGTGCTGAAAAAGGGCTGGTGATAGGGAATACATGGTTTAAAAAGAGAGATATACACAAGTATACGTATGTAAGTAGGAGAGATGGCTAGAGAACGTTATTGGATTACGTGTTTCTTGATAGGCGCGTGAAAGAGAGACTTTTAGATGTTAATGTGCTGAGAGGGGCAAGTGGGGGGATGTCTGATCATTATCTTGTGGAGGCGAAGGTGAAGATATGTAGAGGTTTTCAGAAAAAAAAGAGAATGTTGGGGTAATGAGATTGGTGAGAGTAAGGTAGCTTGAAAAGGAGACTCATTTGTGTGAAGAAGTACCAGGAGAGATTGAGTGCAGAATGGAAAAAGGTAAGAGCAAATGATGTGAGGGGAGTGGAGGAGGAATGAGAAGTATTTAGGGAAGCAGTGATGTCTTGCGCAAAAGATGCCTGTGGCATGAGAAAGGTGGGAGGTGGGAAGATTAGAAAGGGTAGTGAGTGGTGGGATGAAAAAGTAAGATTGTTAGTGAAAGAGAAGAGAGAGGCTTCTGGACGATTTTTACAGAGAAATACTGCAAATGACTGGGAGATGTATAAAAGAAAGAGGCAAGAGGTCAAGAGAAAGGTGCAAGAGGTGAAAAAGAGGGCAGGATGAGAGAGTATCATTAAACTTTAGGGAAAAGAAACAGATGTTTCGGAAGGAGGTAAATAAAGTGGGTAAGACAAGACAACAAATGGCCATGAACATCGGTGAAAGGGTAAATGGGGAGGTAATAACAAGTAGTAGTGAAGTGAGAGGGAGATGGAGCAAGTATTCTGAAGATTTGTTGAATGAATACAGGGTGTTTTGACCGAGGTGGTGTGCGAAGTGAGAGGGCCAGGGAGAATGATTTGGTAAACAGAGAAGAGGTAGTGAAAGCTTTACGGAAGATGAAAGCCGGCAGGGCCGCGGGTTTGGATGGTATTGCTGTGGAATTCATAAAAAAAGGGGGTGACTGTGTTATTGACTGGATAGTGAGGATATTCAATGTATGAATGACTCATGGTGAGGAGCCTGAGGGTTGGCTGAATGCATACATAGTGCCATTGTACAAAGGCAAAGGGGATAAAGGCGAGTGTTCAAATCACAGAGGTATAAGTTTATCGAGTATTCCTGGGAAATTATGTGGGAGGGTGAAGGCATGTTCAGAGCATCAGATTGGGGAAGAGCAGTGTGGTTTCAAAAGTGGTAGAGGATGTGTGGATCAGGTGTTTGCTTTGAAGAATGTATGTGAGAAATACTTAGAAAAGCAAATGGATCTGTATGTAGCATTTAGGAGCTGGAGAAGGCATATGATAAAGTTGATAGAGATGTTCTGTGGAAGGTATTTAGAGTATATGGTGTGGGAGGTAAGTTGCTAGAAGCAGTGAAAAGTTTTTATCGAGGATGTAAGGCACGTGTACGAGTAGGAAGACATGAAAGTGAGTGATTCCCAGTGAATATCGGTTTGCGGCAGGGGTGTGTGATGTCCCCATGGCTATTTAATTTGTTTATGGATGGGGTTGTTAAGGAGGTGAATGCAAGAGTTTTGCAGAGAGGGGAAAGTATGCAGTCTGTTGTGGATGAGAGGGCTTGGGAAGTGAGTCAGCTGTTGTTCGCTGATGTTACAGCACTGGTGGCTGATTCGGATGAGAAACTCCAGAAGCTGGTCACTGAGTTTGGTAAAGTGTGTGAAAGAAGAAAGCTGAGAGTAAATGTGAATAAGAGCAAGTTTATTGGGTTCAGCAGGATTGTGGGACAAGTCAATTGGGAGCTAAGTTTGAACGGAGAAAAACTGGAGGAAGTGAAGTGTTTTCGATATCTGGGAGTGGATTTGGCAGCGGATGGAACCATGGAGGCAGAAGTGAGTCACAGGGTGGGGGAGGGGGCAAAGCCTCTGGGAGCGTTGAAGAATGTGTGGAAGGAGAGAAAGTTATCTCGGAGAGCAAAAATGGGTATGTTTGAAGGAATAGTAGTTCCAGCAATGTTATATGGTTATGAGGCATAGGCGATAGATAGGGCTGTGCGGAGGAGGGTGTACGTGTTGGAAATGAAATGTCTGAGGACAATATGTGGTGTGAGGTGCTTTGATCGAGTAAGTAATGAAAGGGTAAGAGAGCTGTGTGGGAATAAAGAGTGTGGTTGAGACAGCAGAAGAGGGTGTATTGAAATGGTTTGGTCACATGGAGAGAATGAGTGAGGAAAGACTGACATAGAGGATATATGTGTCAGAGGTGGAGGGAACGAGGAGAAGTGGGAAACCAAACTGGAGGTGGAAGGATGGAGTGAAAAAGATTATGAGCGATCAGGGCCTGAACATACAGGAGGGTGAAAGGCGTGCAAGGAACAGAGTGAATTGGAACGATGTGGTATACTGGGGTCGACGTGCTGTCAATGTATTGAGCCAGGACATGTGAAGCGTCTGGGGTAAACCATGGAAAGTTTTGTAAGGCCTGGATGTGGAAAGGGAGCTGTGGTTTCGGTGCATCACAAATGACAGCTAGAGACTGAGTGTGAACGAATGTGACCTTTGTTGTCTTTTCCTAGCGCTACCTCGCGCGCACGCAGGGGGAGGGGGTGCCATTTCATGTGTGGCGAGGTGGCGGCCGGAAAGGATGAAGGCAGCATGTATGAAACTGCGCAAGTGTATATATGTCTGAGTCTGTATATGTATGTATACGTTGAAATGTATAGGTTTGTATATGTGCGTGTGTGGGCGTTTATGTATATAAATGGGTCAGTCTTTCGTTCTTTCGTCTGTTTTCTTCCGCTACCTCGCTCAAGCGGGAGACAGCGTCAAAGTATATAAAAAAATATAAAACAATCATATATATATATATATATATATATATATATATATATATATATATATATATATATATATATATTTTTTTTTTTTTTTTCTTCTTTTTTTTTTATACTTTGTCGCTGTCTCCCGCGTTTGCGAGGTAGCGCAAGGAAACAGACGAAAGAAATGGCCCAACCCCCCCCATACACATGTATATACATACGTCCACACACGCAAATATATATACCTACACAGCTTTCCATGGTTTACCCCAGACGCTTCACATGCCTTGATTCAATCCACTGACAGCACGTCAGCCCCGGTATACCACATCGCTCCAATTCACTCTATTCCTTGCCCTCCTTTCACCCTCCTGCATGTTCAGGCCCCGATCACACAAAATCTTTTTCACTCCATCTTTCCACCTCCAATTTGGTCTCCCTCTTCTCCTTGTTCCCTCCACCTCCGACACATATATCCTCTTGGTCAATCTTTCCTCACTCATCCTCTCCATGTGCCCAAACCACTTCAAAACACCCTCTTCTGCTCTCTCAACCACGCTCTTTTTATTTCCACACATCTCTCTTACCCTTACGTTGCTCACTCGATCAAACCACCTCACACCACACATTGTCCTCAAACATCTCATTTCCAGCACATCCATCCTCCTGCGCACAACTCTATCCATAGCCCACGCCTCGCAACCATACAACATTGTTGGAACCACTATTCCTTCAAACATACCCATTTTTGCTTTCCGAGATAATGTTCTCGACTTCCACACATTCTTCAAGGCCCCCAGAATTTTCGCCCCCTCCCCCACCCTATGATCCACTTCCGCTTCCATGGTTCCATCCGCTGCCAGATCCATTCCCAGATATCTAAAACACTTCACTTCCTCCAGTTTTTCTCCATTCAAACTCACCTCCCAATTGACTTGACCCTCAACCCTACTGTATCTAATAACCTTGCTCTTATTCACATTTATTCTTAACTTTCTTCTTCCACACACTTTACCAAACTCAGTCACCAGCTTCTGCAGTTTCACACATGAATCAGCCACCAGCGCTGTGTCATCAGCGAACAACAACTGACTCACTTCCCAAGCTCTCTCATCCCCAACAGACTTCATACTTGCCATTCTTTCCAAAACTCTTGCATTTACCTCCCTAACAACCACATCCATAAACAAATTAAACAACCATGGAGACATCACACACCCCTGCCGCAAACCTACATTCACTGAGAACCAATCACTTTCCTCTCTTCCTACACGTACACATGCCTTACATCCTCGATAAAAACTTTTCACTGCTTCTAACAACTTTCCTCCCACACCATATATTCTTAATACCTTCCACAGAGCATCTCTATCAACTCTATCATATGCCTTCTCCAGATCCATAAATGCTACATACAAATCCATTTGCTTTTCTAAGTATTTCTCACATACATTCTTCAAAGCAAACACCTGATCCACACATCCTCTACCACTTCTGAAACCACACTGCTCTTCCCCAATCTGATGCTCTGTACATGCCTTCACCCTCTCAATTAATACCCTCCCATATAATTTACCAGGAATACTCAACAAACTTATACCTCTGTAATTTGAGCACTCACTCTTATCCCCTTTGCCTTTGTACAATGGCACTATGCACGCATTCCGCCAATCCTCAGGCACCTCACCATGAGTCATACATACATTAAATAACCTTACCAACCAGTCAACAATACAGTCACCCCCTTTTTTAATAAATTCCACTGCAATACCATCCAAACCTGCTGCCTTGCCGGCTTTCATCTTCCGCAAAGCTTTCACTACCTCTTCTCTGTTTACCAAATCATTTTCCCTAACCCTCTCACTTTGCACACCACCTCGACCAAAACACCCTATATCTGCCACTCTATCATCAAACACATTCAACAAACCTTCGAAATACTCACTCCATCTCCTTCTCACATCACCACTACTTGTTATCACCTCCCCATTTGCGCCCTTCACTGAAGTTCCCATTTGCTCCCTTGTCTTACGCACTTTACTTACCTCCTTCCAGAACATCTTTTTATTCTCCCTAAAATTTAATGATACTCTCTCACCCCATCTCTCATTTGCCCTTTTTTTCACCTCTTGCACCTTTCTCTTGACCTCCTGTCTCTTTCTTTTATACATCTCCCACTCAATTGCATTTTTTCCCTGCAAAAATCGTCCAAATGCCTCTCTCTTCTCTTTCACTAATACTCTTACTTCTTCATCCCACCATTCACTACCCTTTCTAATCAACCCACCTCCCACTCTTCTCATGCCACAAGCATCTTTTGCGCAATCCATCACTGATTCCCTAAATACATCCCATTCCTCCCCCACTCCCCTTACTTCCATTGTTCTCACCTTTTTCCATTCTGTACTCAGTCTCTCCTGGTACTTCCTCACACAGGTCTCCTTCTCAAGCTCACTTACTCTCACCACCCTCTTCACCCCAACATTCACTCTTCTTTTCTGAAAACCCATACAAATCTTCACCTTAGCCTCCACAAGATAATGATCAGACATCCCTCCAGTTGCACCTCTCAGCACATTAACATCCAAATCTCTCTCTTTCGCGCGCCTATCAATTAACACGTAATCCAATAACGCTCTCTGGCCATCTCTCCTACTTACATAAGTATACTTATGTATATCTCGCTTTTTAAACCAGGTATTCCCAATCATCAGTCCTTTTTCAGCACATAAATCTACAAGCTCTTCACCATTTCCATTTACAACACTGAACACCCCATGTATACCAATTATTCCCTCAACTGCCACATTACTCACCTTTGCATTCAAATCACCCATCACTATAACCCGGTCTCGTGCATCAAAACCACTAACACACTCATTCAGCTGCTCCCAAAACACTTGCCTCTCTTGATCTTTCTTCTCATGCCCAGGTGCATAAGCACCAATAATCACCCACCTCTCTCCATCAACTTTCAGTTTTACCCATATTAATCGAGAATTTACTTTCTTACACTCTATCACATACTCCCACAACTCCTGTTTCAGGAGTATTGCTACTCCTTCCCTTGCTCTTGTCCTCTCACTAACCCCTGACTATACTCCCCAGACATTCCCAAACCACTCTTCCCCTTTACCCTTGAGCTTCGTTTCACTCAGAGCCAAAACATCCAGGTTCCTTTCCTCAAACATACTACCTATCTCTCCTTTTTTCACATCTTGGTTACATCCACACACATTTAGGCACCCCACTCTGAGCCTTCGAGGAGGATGAGCACTCCCCGCGTGACTCCTTCTTCTGTTTCCCATTTTAGAAAGTTAATACAAGGAGGGGAGGATTTCTGGCCCCCCGCTCCCGTCCCCTCTCGTCGCTTTCTACGACACGCGAGGAATACGTGGGAAGTATTCTTTCACCCCTATCCCCAGGGATAATATACATATATATATATATACATATACACATACACACACATACACATACATACGCACATATACACACACACACACATACATATATATACATATGAAAAATGTAAGAAACAATTTAGAAAACTGAAACTTCTAGCTTGAAATGAATGAAAAAAATGAATGTCACACAATGGTTCAACCTCTGGCTATGGAAAAAAAAAAAAAATATATATATATATATATATATATATATATATATATATATATATATATATATATATATATATATATAAAAGCGTTATCCCTGGGGATAGGGGATTAAGAATACTTCCCACGTATTCCCTGCGTGTCGTAGAAGGCGACTAAAAGGGGAGGGAGCGGGGGGCTGGAAATCCTCCCCTCTCTTTTTTTCTTTTTTTTTTAATTTTCCAAAAGAAGGAACAGAGTGGGCCAGGTGACGATATTCCAAAAAAGGCCCAGTCCTCTGTTCTTAACGCTACCTCGCTAACGCGGGAAATGGCGAATAGTTTGGTAAAGTGTGTGAAAGAAGAAAGTTAAGAGTAAATGTGAATAAGAGCAAGGTTATTAGGTACAGTAGGGTTGAGGGTCAAGTCAATTGGGAGGTGAGTTTGAATGGAGAAAAACTGGAGGAAGTGAAGTGTTTTAGATATCTGGGAGTGGATCTGGCAGCGGATGGAACCATGGAAGCGGAAGTGGATCATAGGGTGGGGGAGGGGGCGAAAATTCTGGGAGCCTTGAAGAATGTGTGGAAGTCGAGAACATTATCTCGGAAAGCAAAAATGGGTATGTTTGAAGGAATAGTGGTTCCAACAATGTTGTATGGTTGCGAGGCGTGGGCTATGGATAGAGTTGTGCGCAGGAGGATGGATGTGCTGGAAATGAGATGTTTGAGGACAATGTGTGGTGTGAGGTGGTTTGATCGAGTAAGTAACGTAAGGGTAAGAGAGATGTGTGGAAATAAAAAGAGCGTGGTTGAGAGAGCAGAAGAGGGTGTTTTGAAATGGTCTGGGCACATGGAGAGAATGAGTGAGGAAAGATTGACCAAGAGGATATATGTGTCGGAGGTGGAGGGAACGAGGAGAAGAGGGAGACCAAATTGGAGGTGGAAAGATGGAGTGAAAAAGATTTTGTGTGATCGGGGCCTGAACATGCAGGAGGGTGAAAGGAGGGCAAGGAATAGAGCGAATTGGAGCGATGTGGTATACCGGGGCTGACGTGCTGTCAGTGGATTGAATCAAGGCATGTGAAGCGTCTGGGGTAAACCATGGAAAGCTGTGTAGGTATGTATATTTGCGTGTGTGGACGTATGTATATACATGTGTATGGGGGTGGGTTGGGCCATTTCTTTCGTCTGTTTCCTTGCGCTACCTCGCAAACGCGGGAGACAGCGACAAAGCAAAAAAAAAAAAAAAAAAAAAAAAAATATATATATATATATATATATATATATATATATATATATATATATATATATATATATATATATATATATATATATAAGCGTACGTGAGTTGACCATGGTTAGGGCATACAATTATGCATGCCATCTCGGCTACCATTAAGAAAGAGCAAATGTCACACGACTAACCAGCCTGAGTAACACGATTGAACATCTCTTGCCTGTACAAACTTTAGCCAGACAGCAACATCAACAGTCATAAAATATCGTACTTCTGGGTCTTAAAGGTATGGTCAAGTGGTTCTAGAAATCCAACCAGTTATGATGAAATCCTAGAAGCCTGGAAGCCACAGTATACCTGAGAGGGCGGGGGAGAGGGGAGGAGATGAACGGAGGAACATATAGACATTGTGACATGTGTGGGCACCCACCTGTGGAAGACCTGGAGCGTCTGCCGCTTGTGCGCGCCGATCCGTGATGTGACCCCAACACCAGCACCAGGGGCCGCCGGCTGGCACACCCTCTAACAGCCTCGCCCTTCTTCCCAGCCGCCACCCTATTATTGTTGTTGTTGTTGCTCACGTTCATATGGACGCTGGCTAACTCGCGAGAGCCAGTGGCGTCCCCAGGGGTGTACTGTGGGCAGTAAGGGACCTCCTCCTCCACGCCTTGGTATTCCTCAATGATGAAGAGGTTGTTGCTACGTACACCATTGACCTGACGGGGATGGTGATATGCCTGTTGCTGCCGCCCCACGCTATCCTGGCTCGTCTGCGTCGCCCGGGAACTTCCGGAGGGTCTCTCGAGGCCACCGTGACCCCGGCCACTGTCCTCACTTGCCTCGTGCACAAACTCGGGCTCATCTATGAGATTCCTCTGGGCGGGTTCAACAGCCCTCAAGCAGTTGCCCACCACGGAGAGCACCATGCCCAACATGGCTCCCTTCCACCCGCAGCGAGCGCGGCCGCCCCCCTGAGGTCGAACAGCGTCCGCATCCACCCCGCCCAGTCTGCTAGTTCCCCGTGAGGTGGCAAGGCCCGAACTTGAGGCCCCAGAGGAACAAGATGTAGGGCGTGAGTCCCGTGATTCCCGGGAAGCCGGGGACACTTCCGTAGCCCAAGACCAAGGTGAGCCAGTAGAGGGCGTCTGCGAGGGCAGCGGTGCGGCCACTGGCTGCTGTGAGAAGGTTCCAAATGACGGCCGACGGAAGTGTGATTTGGGGGAAACCGTCAGGGTGTGCGGAGAGGTCGACACTTGCCTATACAGCGGACTGGAAGACACCTCCACGGACGGTGGGCTAAGTGAGACCTCCCTGGAGCATGATGGGCTGGGATACGCCTGGAGCTGGACAGAGTTCGGACTGGGGGTAACGTTTCTCTGACTGGGCTGGAAGGTTGGTGTAAACAGTGACGATAATGCACTTTGACAACATACGGTTCACACACGTAACTATTACACACATCAAAACAACGCACACTACGATATTACACAATATACAACTTTACTTTCATAAGAAACACGACGGTTGACGTCACTAGAACGGAGCTGGGGCTTCTTCCACTGAAAATGGAGTCTACTGATCAAAGTGGGTGGCTGTGAGGGACGATTGGGAGAGGGCAGGTCGTCTACAACAGGGCAGATCACAGCTCAACATAATGAACTTCCCACCTCGGAGCTGGCGACTCTAAGGTCTCACCACCGACCACTCACTCTCCTGGTCTTATCCAAACCCCTTACGACAGTCGGGGACCCGCACCCAACACACCCCCGAGAAAGACAAAAAGAAAACATTGAGAAAGAAACAAAAAACCCCCGGAGAAGCAACATCCCCCCCCCGAGTAAGGAAAAAAACCCCCCCCGAGTAAGGAAAAATCAGAAAAAACCCATGGGGTAAGAAAACCCACCCCCCAAAAACCCCCCCCGAGAAAAAGGACAACATCCCCCCTTTGATAAGACAACAAACCCCCCCGATTTTCACACCCCCCAGGAAAACATGAGTTGAAAACCACCCCCCGGATTTAAGAACCTAACCCCCTGAGTAAGTAACAGAACCCCCGGGAGTAAGCCCAAAAACCCCAGAAAAAACAGGGGAGTATGACAACGGGGAACCCCCGGGAGTAAGACAACATAACCCCCTGAGTAAGAAAAAAACCCCCCGAGAAAGGGACAAAAAGGAAAAACCCCCCCTGAGTAGACAACAAAAACCCCGATTTAAGAAAACATCCCCCCCCTGGTAAGAAACAACCCCCCGGGGTAAGAAACAGAAAACGTGATTTTATGAAAAACAAAACCCCGAGAAAGAAAACCCTCCCCCCCCTTGGTAAGAAAAAAACCCCCCCCGATTTAAGAAAACCAGCCCCCGGAGAAAGAAACCCCCAAGAAAAAACAAAAACCCCGAGTAAGCAACAAAAACCCCGAGAAAAAGAAAACAGAACCCCGAGTAAACAAAAAAAACCCCCCTGGGGGAAAGCCCAACAAACCCCGATTTAAGCCCAACATAACCCCCTGAGTAGCAACAAACCCCCGATTTAAGACAAAAAAAACCCCTTGGAGTAAGGAAAACCAACCCCGAGTAAGACAACATAAACCCCCTGAGAAAGAAAAAACAAAACCCCCCCAGGGGGAAAGGGGACAAAAAAAACCCTGGGGTAAGACAACAAAACCCCCGGTAAAACATAACCCCCTGAGTAAAGTTAACAAAACCCCCGGGAGAAAAAGGACAAAAAAAAACAGTGATTTTATAAACAACAAAACCCCCGGGAGTAAGACAACATAACCCCCTGAGTCAAAAGATTGACAAACCCCCCGGAAAGAAAACCAGAAAACAGTGATTTTATGAAAACAAAACCCCCCGAGTAAGACAAAAAACCCCCCCTGGGGAAAGAAAAAAACCCCCGGA